>NC_091208.1:11622582-11860082 GCF_040958095.1 Procambarus clarkii | reverse complement strand
GGTTGTCGTTAGTGTGCAAGACGCAGTGAGAGGTGAGTGGTTGTTTGCATTCTTATGTGAAGGAGTGTTTTACACTGAAGTTTACAGTTACCGTCGTAGGCTGGATTACCTACAGATGTATGCGTTCTAGGACTGACAGTGATCGATTGATCATTGTTGTGTATCAATGAACATTTATACTGATATATGTTATTGCATTCAAATGCTGATTTTCTATATATATATATTATCTTGCTGATGGTGCAACAGTGTATGTAGACTTGATCAACTTGAGGAGGTTGATAGTATCAGGTGGTGAACCAGGAGATAGGATACCACTTGATAAGCTGATGGTAGAGTTCTGGTTGTGTTGGAGAGCAACCTGATTGTAAGAGTATAGAGTATAGGATTCATTATTATTATATGTGTGTATGTATCATGTATGTGCTTCGTCCAGTAAATGTATCCCAATTTGCTGGTGTTTGCCCTTGTCCTAGTGAGGCTTCCCAGGAGGTAGTAAAGAAGGAGAGAGAGAGAGAAAGAACCAAGAACCACTGCCGTGGACAGGGTAAAAGGTAATACTAATAAGTCAAAAAGGGGATTGAGGAGATCATATCACCTAAGGAGAGAGTGGGGAGTCACAGCGGCTCGAGTGGGTGTGTGCACGTGACAACGAGGCTAAGTGTTGGAGCCGCATCCCCTAAACGTGTGACGTTGAGCCCCTCTCCAAGAGCCAGAAGCGCCAAGGGTGATCTCCTAGTATAAGCACTCTACCGAGTTGTGGGTTGGGTTGTCCGTAGAGAAGGATCAACGACGACAACACCAACCAACCCACAGTCTATAATAAATTGGGGGCCTGTGTCCGGGAGAGTGAACTGACACACCCACACCCTGTCCATGAGTGGATTTGTACACCCTTGCTGAAATAAACTGTGTGACCGCAGGTGTATATCCTCTCTCTTGGGAAGATTCACAGGACAAAGATGGATAAGGTGCAAGCGTTTGTGGAGTCAGGCAAGCCTGAGAATTTAGAAGGTTGCACGAGGGATCAATTGAAACAAATTGCAGAAAAATGTGGCATTAGGTTGAAAGCATCTAAAGTAGCTGGGATGAAGGATGAGATCCTGAGGCAGTTAAGAGCCAAAAATGAAGCGGCAGAGCAAGGAGCCCAAAAAGGAGCTGAAAGTGGAAAGAAGGATGATGGGCAGGATGAAGTGAGATCCCAGGGATCGAGTATGAGCAGCAAGAGTAGCTGCAGTAGCAGGAGTAGCCGAAATAGGAGCTTGGAGAGATTCCAGTTAGAGCTCCAGATGCAGCGTGAGGAGAGACAGTTCCAGCTGGAAAAGATGAAATTAGAACTCCAGATGAAAAATGAAGCCGAGAAGGAAAAAGAAAAAACCAGGCTGGAAGTAGAAAAAGAGAAAACCAGACTGGAAGTAGAAAAAGAGAAAAACCAGACTGGAAGTAGAAAAAGAGAAAACCAGACTGGAAGTAGAAAAAGAGAAAACCAGAGTAAGAGAACTGGAGTTGGAACAGGAGAAAGAAAAAGAGAAAACAAAACAAATGCAGATAGAAGCGAATAGAACCTTGGCTGAGCAAAGGATTGAACATGGGTTGCCAGAGAGCACCACCCAGGTATCACACCCACCAGAGGTTAGGGTTAGGGAGAAGGACATTCCCTTGTTTGTGCCCGAAGAGGCAGAGAGCTTCTTCGAGCATTTTGAGAAAGTAGCCAGTATCAAGGAGTGGCCACTGGAGGAATGGGCCCAGCTGGTCCAGTTAAGATTGACCGGTGCAGCCAGGGAGGCATACACCCAATTGTCACTGGAAGAATGCCAGGATTATGCCACGGTAAAGAGCAGCATATTGCGCTCGTTTCAGTTAACCCCAGAAGCTTATAGAAAGCGTTTCAGAGAGATGGTGAAAGTTGGAGCATGTACTTTTGCTGAGACAGCAAGAGATCTGGAAAGACGATTCCAGAAGTGGATTGAGGCTGCTGGAGTTGGATCTTACGCTGACCTGAAGCAACTGATGGTCATGGAGAAGTTCTTGGAGATGATGCATCCCGAAACAAAGTTCAAGATCCAAGAAGCAGGGATAAAGGAGGTGAAAGATGCCGCAGATAGGGCGGATATGATTACGGAAGCATACAAGAGCTTGAGGGAGAACAGAGTGCAGAATGAGGTGAGGCGCAGCAATGGCAGACCGAGTGGAGTCTGGGGAGGAAGAAATTATGAGAGACCCAGAAGAGTCTGGGGTGAGAAAAATTTTGATAAATGGGCAGATAAAAGTAAGTACCCTAAAACTCAGAAGAGTAGGTCGCGCACTTCGTCTGAAAGTGAAGATGGAGGAGCTAAACGAGAAACTAATCGTTATCCAGAGAATCAAGAGTCCAGTAAAGCTCCACAGAGTACGAGTAGTACGTCTGGCCCGAGGAACTCCAATACGAGTGGGCAGAGTCAGAGCTACTCTGGTACATATAGAAGAGATTTTTCCCAGATGAGATGTTACAATTGTAACGGATTGGGTCACGTGATGCGAGATTGTCGACAGGGCAAGAGAGTTGTGACCCTGGCCATGTGTGACCCCCGAAGTAAATATACTAATGTGTTCCGAGACAAACCACAGAAGATGAACTTAGTGAACGAGAGGTATAGACCGTTCATGAGTAAAGGTTGGATCAGTATAAGAGGCCAACCTGAGGTAGAAGTTGGTATCTTAAGAGATACCGGAGCTAATCAGAGCTTGATTGCGAGAAGCCTGATTGGGAATGGTCGACGGTTAGCTGGCAGTGGGAAGATGAAAGTATATGGGTTATTGTCTGAGAGTGACATGCCCGTTTGTACTGTCCAGCTAAGGTCGGAATATATGTCGGCAGAGGTGATGTTGGGAGTGTGCCCCGACATACCTATTCCAGGAGTCCAAGTGATCCTGGGAAATGACTTGTGCGGGACAAAGGTGTTGCCAAGAGTCATGGCGGAGACTGTGCCAGAAGAGTGCCCAGAAGGCCACGGCACGGGTGGGACACCTGAGAGTGTGAACCTGACTGACATCCGAGGAGATGAGTCAGAAGACCGCCAAGCCATTGAAAACCCTGTCTCGGTAGTGATGAAGACAGAGGTGGCCGACAAGGAAGACGCTGGAGAAGATGATACAGTGTCGATTCAACCGGTGCAAGATATCGATGTAGATATAGCATGGCTGTTTGATGAAAGTCCAGCCCAGAAAAATGAAGTCTCGGTGAGGTCAAAAGTGAAGATGGCCCAGCCGAAGAAGACTCATGTGAAGAGAGCGGACCTGAGTAGAGCCCAGACTGCTGAAATTAAGAGTCGGAAGGTGAACGCAACTGTGCTGAGTAGGAATGAGGAAAGATGTGGACAGACTGAAGACGAGAGTAGAGCGTCAAGTGGTCCACGAGCACAGAGGCATATGGATAATGGAGTTAAGTTGCGGGAGATGTCAAGAGTTGACATGTTTCACAGAAAACGTAGAGGAGAGATAGTGAAGAAGAGTAATAGCCGAGAAAATGAGAGGAGAAGAGACAGTATGTGTGGAGAGATGCTTACGAGCACTCTAGGAGAGGTAGAGCGACATGTACGGTCGAGTGCTGTTGGTTGTAGTAGAGTGCCCGAAGAAACTTTTAGGGAACGAAGAAGAGTTGAAGGAGAAGAAATGGAGTTGTATAGAGGTGAGAGGTGTGAGAAGAGGATGATGATGCAAGCATGGAGGAATAGAAGAAAGCCGAGGACTCGATGGAAGACAAACAGGATGTCTCGGATAAATGAGGAGACGAAAGGGAGAATCGTCGGTGAAGACGAGAGAGTGAAGTATGATGACAGGAGACGAAAGTATAATGGGAGTAGATGGAAGTGTGAAGACGACAGAGGAGGTACAGACAGTAGACGTCTGACTCTGGACGTGAAGAGAGGAAGACGAGGAAACGGAGGGTGGAGACAGTAAGTAGAGTGGACCGATGGAGTGCAGGCGTCCACGGAGGACAGCCTAGCCAAGAGGTGCCAGAGAAGTCAGATCGTTTGTGAGAAGATCATGTTTCTGGAGAGTTGCGAGCCAGATGTTGCAAGGAGCAACGAACTAATTGTAGACTCTTAAGGGAGTACGTAAGCAGATCAACCGTTCGAACCAATCGGTTGAAGAACGAGACAGTGTAGTGGCGGATGCGTTATCCCGAGCTTTGCCACTGGAATAACTCTCAAAAATAAGGGGAGGGGAGTGTTATGATCTCAGCCTGCAGGAGAAACGAGTCTCCCTTCTTGAGAGTTATTCAGCAAGCCTGACCTAACTAGAAGGTCTAGCAAATATTGAGGTGATAACGCATATGTAAAATAGTTGCTTGGATATGTGTAGCAGTTTGAGATTATGGGCAATGAAGAAGAAAACAGATAAATGACTGGCAAGGAGATGTGGACATTTTGCTGGAGGCGTGAGGCTCGCTTCCGGAGGACCTTGACCTCACTTGAGTGCCAGACATCGCAGGGGAAAGCCGCGCTCCGTGAGCTCCCACCAGAAGGGAACCCCTAGTGATATATCTCGAAGAGAAGAGAAGTGTGTAGACGTGCCAGCTGTGGAACCGAGCTGGGAACGTTGTGGTCTCAAGTCTTGGTCGACGAGCAGAGTTCAATAAGCTGCTCAGAGGCATTTTCGTGGGCTGTGTGGAGCGCCCTGACCAGACGCCGTCAGAGGGAAAGCGCCCTCGACCTTATAATCTGTGGTAAGCACGATATACGCCAGTTCATAGTGATTGCTTGTAGTTGGTCGTGTGCCCAGCGACAGTAGCGATGTTTATTTTATAAGTTAGACATGTTTTAATAAGGCAGAAAGCCTGAAATGAGAGAGTGAAGAGGGAGGAACACGGAGCGACGTCCGTCCGCTCTGAGCTCTGACAGACGACTGAGGGAGCCCGGCTCCTGACGGAGGAAGACCCTCCCAGCGAGTGAGGACCGCCAGGCGAGGTGGAGTATGGACCCGCCCAAAACGGGGAAGTCCACTCTCACTGTATGTAGAGAACAGATAGAGGTTTGAGGCAAACATATTGTGTGAATATTTTTTGTTTATGTGTTAAAGGGGAACATTTTATTGGAGTGTCGATGGGTTGCAGGTTTGTTCTTTGGGGAAGAAGTTGCTGAGAACTTCGAAGCCAGCAGATGAAGTAGCTGATGAGACTCCAAGATAGTGGAGGCGAGGACCTCGAGCTGTGAGAAGCAGTGAAGAGGAGTGTCACGTGCTTCTGTAGAGGTGGAGAAGCACCATAGTTGCTCGAGGAAACTTCATGGTGTAGCAGCCAAGAGAGCTGTGGAGGAACCTAGCAGAAGGGTGAAGCACCGTAGTTGCACAAGGAAACTTCATGATAGCAGCCTGGAGGATCTGCAGAGGATCCTGGGAGTGAAGCCCGGAAGAACCTGAAGATATCAGGGTAGTGAACTTCCAGAGGTGGAAGGGGAAGTTCTGGTGGATTACTTGTAGGGAGTTGATAGTGTTTGGTTGTCGTTAGTGTGCAAGACGCAGTGAGAGGTGAGTGGTTGTTTGCATTCTTATGTCAAGGAGTGTTTTACACTGAAGTTTAGAGTTACCGTCGTAGGCTGGATTACCTACAGATGTATGCGTTCTAGGACTGACAGTGATCGATTGATCATTGTTGTGTATCAATGAACATTTATACTGATATATGTTATTGCATTCAAATGCTGATTTTCTATATATATATATATATTATCTTGCTGATGGTGCAACAGTGTATGTAGACTTGATCAACTTGAGGAGGTTGATAGTATCAGGTGGTGAACCAGGAGATAGGATACCACTTGATAAGCTGATGGTAGAGTTCTGGTTGTGTTGGAGAGCAACCTGATTGTAAGAGTATAGAGTATATGATTCATTATTATTATATGTGTGTATGTATCGTGTATGTTCTTCGTCCAGTAAATGTATCCCAATTTGCTGGTGTTTGCCCTTGTCCTAGTGAGGCTTCCCAGGAGGTAGTAAAGAAGGAGAGAGAGAGAGAAAGAACCAAGAACCACTGCCGTGGACAGGGTAAAAGGTAATACTAATAAGTCAAAAAGGGGATTGAGGAGATCATATCACCTAAGGAGAGAGTGGGGAGTCACAGCGGCTCGAGTGGGTGTGTGCACGTGACAACGAGGCTAAGTGTTGGAGCCTCATCCCCTAAATGTGTGATGTTGAGCCCCTCTCCAAGAGCCAGAAGCACCAAGGGTGATCTCCTAGTATAAGCACTCTACCGAGTTGTGGGTTGGGTTGTCCGTAGAGTAGGATCAACGACGACAGCACCAACCAACCCACAGTCTATAATATTACCCTCTGACCAGTGGGCAGTACACACACCCCTCCGCGGACTTTGAAAAACGCTTGAGGGTAAGTGGGTAATGGTTCACATCCGTCCAGGTCTGTCACCTATACACTACCATACATTGTTACATAAAAGAGACCTCCACCAACTGTTGCCTCATCTCATTCACAAGTTAAGAGTGACTGCTCTCTCTTTCTCATCCTCCTTCGCCTCCACACTTCCTACCATGTATGGCCCAACTATTACCCTCATGGATCATCTCCAAACACAGCTGCATAACTCGAAGAAAATAGACTTGAAAAAACGATTAAGGGTAAATGGTCCACATCCCTCCTACTGGACTCTGCTCTCTCCTACCCTCCTCCTCTCCCACTTACGGCTGAGTGCATAGCTCCAAGAAAATAATGGATGTCAAAACCACAAATGGGCCTAAGCACTCTCACACCGAGGGGAAGCTCCCCTCACCTTTCCCTCCCTCCCTCACCCCTCCCCCACCCCAAACAACATAACCGACTATGTTGGCTCCCCTCACACTCAGCCTCTACATAGCTTACTTACTATCATCACAACTATTATCTACACACAGGATTAAGTCTACGGCAAACACTCATACATATTTAACTACTCTTTCCACATATTCCACTCATATCCTTGTATTTCTTACTCTAACACATACCACACATACTCTCCTACACCCCCAACAACATGACCTCCCATCTTTGACCGCATACCCAAACACCGGACGCTCACACGCGTCCGACACGCGCCAAACTTCCGGGAAAATCCCCCCAAACCCTTTGTGACTAGACACCTGCGCGCCACCTGCCCAGCTGGCTCTCAAGAGAGCCACCTGGGCAGATGGCACGCGCGGTTCTAGTCACATATTACACTACTCTACAGTACCACTATTCAACCTTCAATGCCACTTAGAAATCACAAGCAGTTCTGTACGACCAACTATACAATTATCACACACCCACCACCGCCACCATATAAGTGCTCAACCTATATAACCAACACAATATATATAACCTTTACTACTTTTCAACCTTCAACACCACTATACAACAACCAACACACCAGAAAACCACTAAGTCCACTGTTACGTACCCCCTATTGGATACGTATATAAATATTAAATAATTACTATTTCCATGCATCATTACTTGTATGTACTTATATATTATATCTTTAATTGTATGTGTTTATGTATTATATCATTACTTGTATGATTATATCAGTACTTTATGTTCTTTTATGCTTATATCTTTACTTCTGTGTTCTGATATGTTATATTGTGGTAATGATCAGTGGGTGGACCGAACCGTGGGAAACCATTATTATTTTTTGTGGTGGTCAGCGAGTCACCTTTCCGTGAGAAAGTTATTTTTTGTACTGATCACTTAGTGGCAAGACCATGTGAAACCGTTATTATTTGTTCATCTAGACGGCAATATTGTGGGACACATTATTTCCTACTAGGTTGGGCAGTTTCCAGAAATTTAATTTTATTTTATAAATATATAACTATTATATTAATAATCACATTACTTCTGTTTATGCATGTAAATCTGATCATTCCTTAATTTAGTTAATTAATTCCCATTATATGGCTCCATTTAAGTAAGATTTATATTAATTAAAAACTGTCACTCAAAATGTTGTGCAGAAGCGAGATCGGCTCCTGCCGTGAGAAAATTATTCAGTAACTGTTTGGACACAGGAAGAATCACATCTAGGAGATAAGTGCTTTTATATTATATCTATTATGTTCTGTTGTAGTATGTTAGTCTGTGGAGACATAAGTTTATTTTGATTTACATGTGATTGCCAATCTGTTGATTGATATATAATATTGAAGCATATTTCTAATTCACATTTATTTTTATATGTGATTACTTATTCCTGAGGGGGTGATTAATTTTAATTCTTGCCTGTAGAAACCATGGGATTATACTGGTGACACACCTTGAGATTGCAGCATCGGTAAATGTCCCTAGACTACAATATTTTGTTGCTGTTACGTGTCACGAGCATTAATGTATGGTTTGTAACAGTGATTTTAGGAGTCTGGCCAGGAGATAGTGTTCCCACATGTATTTAACTTTTGCTAATCTAACCTTGCCTTCCTAGGTACCAGTGTGCTTAGAAATCTGTGTGTTTTAGAAACTTGCAATATGACATGCCAGAGTCATCCTGTGTGACAAGTAACCTACGTTTCACGATTTTGGAGGTAAGTCATCCAATATTTTGTTTGTACAGTGAGGCCATGCAAATTTTCAATGTCTTGACAATTTAAAGTGAAGTGTAGTGCCGTGCTATTAATTATTTTAGTCAGTCAAGTGCCAAGTGTTAATTAACCATGGAGGATCAAGTGTTGTCGCTGTTGGCTAATCCAGACTTTGAGGGAATTAAAAACCTAAAAAAGTCTGCCTTAATAAATATGGCAACTAAATTAGAATTAACAACCAGAAATAACATGACTATAGCACAAATTCTGAGAGTCATAGTGACACATTTAGTAGAAAATGGTCAGTTAGGAGAGGAATTTCTGGAGAAAGTAAAGGAGGAGACTAGTGAGCAAATTGCTTTAAGGCGTCTTGAGTTAGATGCACAAATAACGCATGCTAAACTTGAGGCTCAAGAAAATGAATTTGCAAGGCAACAGAAAATATTAGAGCTTGAAGCTCAGCAGAGGGAGCTTGAAACTAGACTTATAGAGATTGCCGTACAGTTGCAGTTAGAAGCAATTAAGAAACAGCAGTTAGAAATTCAACAACAAATGGCAGAGGCTAACCACAGACTTGAAACACACCATTTGGCAGCTGGGCATGGTAATACTAGCATTGTTTCAAATAGTAGTGATAATAATCCCATAAGGATAAATAAATACATAGAATTACCCAAGTTCAATGAGGAGGATCTCGAGGTTTTTTTCTCACATTTTTCCAAGATTGCAGTCAGTATGAACTGGCCAAGGGATCAATGGGTTGCAATCATGCAAAGTCAACTGAAAGGGCGAAGTCAGGAGGTTTTTACATCCTTACCTGATGAGAATAGTTTTGACTATGAGTTTGTTAAGAAAAGCATCTTAAATGCTTACCAATTAAATACGGAAATACACAGACAAAAGTTTAGGAACCTAAAGAGGGTAAGTGATCAGACAATACCAGATTTCACCCGTCTAAAAGTTAATTACTGCAACAAATGGCTAAAATCACTTTCAATAACCGAGTATGATGCTCTTAAGAATCTTCTTATAACTGAAGAAGTGATGTCATGTCTCCCAGACAAATTGTCTACTTTTATGGCAGAACAGAAGGATATAACAGACATTTATGAGCTGTCTAAGCTCGCGGATGAGCATGAGTTGTTGACTAAGGCCCAGTTTAAGGCCCAATCACCTAAGTTTAACCGTAGAGTAAATTAAAATGCTAACCGAACTCCTTATCAGTATAAATCCAATCCTAGTTCTCCAGTTACTCTCGTGAACTCTTCTCTTATTAAACCTAAAGTTGTTACTCCATTGCCAGGACCATCTATTCCTAGTAATGTTAATTCTAAACCTGCAGTTGGTTCCACAGGTGTGTCCACTGTCAGGCATTGTACACATTGTAAGAGAAGAGGACATGTGATTGCTTCTTGCTATAGTTTGCATCCTGAATTACGGCCAACTGGTCTTATTATGAGTAGAGGATTGCAAACTAATAATTCTCCATGTACTACAGTCAATCCCCATTGGATGGCTGAATTCAAACCATACATTTCTACAGGTACATTATTGTGTAAAGATGGTAGTAGTAAGACTGTTCAATTACTCCGTGATACTGGAGCTTCACAGTCTCTTATTGCCCAGAATGTACTTGCTGATGTTGACACCCGAGATCTTGGTGAAGTTGTGCTTCTCCAAGGTATTGCAGGTTGTTACAAATATAAATGTGTGGTGGTGGGCTTCTATGGGGAACTGGTACTATTAAGGGGTAAGGGTAGTTAGAAGACAGAGTATCAAATATGGGAGAGCTAAAAGGCCCGGCCCCCAAAATAAACTATCCACAGTAGTAATAACTTGCTACTAGACCATATATGTTAGTCTAAGGGTTGATCAATGCACTCCCACACAGGAAGAAGGGATACTCTATAATTCATGTACTTATTTATTCACCCCTTAACAACCCCCCATATACACTCACACCAATAACAATAATAATAATAACTTTACCACCCTATCTTACGTTAAAAGCCTTGGTCCACATAGACAGGATACAAGGTTTACACTGAGAACAAGCTAGGGTAAAGTACTACTGGATAAGCACTGAAGCTGGATGCAGCTTAGGGTAGAGACACCACGAGGTACCCTAATACAAAACACAACACTTAGGGGTACCCAAAACACTGGCAAATACTACCCCCAGGTCTCACCCATCGTTACTACCATAGTAGGCACACTTTTAACACACCATACAGTACTTAACCTAATGGTACAGGAACTTAAGGTAAGGGAAATAAGTAAGAGAAGGGAGGAGAGTAGGGGTGCAGCCACAGAGTAGGTCTCGTCCCCACGAACGCCAGCCAGAGAAGAAAGCTCCTAGCGACCAGCTAGGCCTCCCTCATGTCGTGGTGCCGGAAGGAGCCTAATTGATCATGCAGCTAAGCACATTAAAGATCTTCCCCTATGCAACGTATTGTTACTTTACAAATGATTAGAAAGTATTAGTAAGCAAAGTTGGTGCCTATGTTATTATTTAATAATCAACCCCCCAGCTCAGTCTTTAAATGCTCTTTGAGAAACAAGAATAGTCTTACGTCTGGCAGGGAAGATACAAACAATTGTCGCTCGTGATGCACTCAACTGTACTACCAGAAAGTTTAATAGCTCAATTTTGACCTCTGGTTTCCACTGGAGAACCCAGGGTCGTAACACAGGTAGTGTGCAACAGGTGTCTTTAATGCAAATTAACCTTGATTCTAATTTTCCTTCAGGATGGTGTAATGTTGGTGTAAGTAAACAACTGCCCATTCCAGGGACAGATATTGTTCTTGATAATGATTTTGGCCACCGAAAAGTTGAAGGGACCAAGTGCCCCATAATGTTAATTAATCCCAATAATGTACTGGATCAACCAGAAGCAGATGATGGCATTATTTACCCTGCTTGTGTTGTAACTAGATCAATGAGAAAAACAGGTGAGAGTAATCTTGTCTTCACTTAGGTAGCTGTTCTCAAGACCAGGACCCCTTCAGTAAAAGAAGTGGGAGGTGGATCTTGAAGATTCTTTTATAACTCGACTGGATGATGAGAGTGAGGCAGTAGTAGAAGCCCCACCGAACCTAAACCACAAGGAAAGTGAAGGTGAGGAGGCTGAACTATCTGTAGCTTGCCCGCTTGTCTCCACTAAACCAGTTGTCGAGAGTAAGGCCGAAGTAGCTATGGCTCCAATTTATTCTGATCAATCAGGAAAAGAAGTCAAGCTACTAGGTTCTTGCCCGCTCGCTACTGAGTCTGAGTCATTGCCCTTAAGTGTTATAAAGACTACTGATCCTAGTATACTTGAGTGTATTTCTCAGGCTCCTGATAATGGTGATGCATTGGAGGAAGGGGCGGGTTTCTTTTTCAAGGATCGACTTCTGATGAGAAGGTGGAGACCAAAGCGAACTCCCTCATCAAATGATTGTGAGACCAGAACCCAACTAGTTGTCCCCAATGTTTATCGTAAGCAGGTCCTGCAGGCTGCACATGATGACCCCCATGGAGGGTCACCAAGGTATCACAAATATGTACCATAAGATATGCAAATACTTTTACTGGCCCAAGCTAAAGAAAGATGTGGTCAGGTATTGTCATAACTGTGTACCCTGTCAAATTGTTTGCAAACCAAACCAATCTGTGCCAAGAGCACCATTGCAACTATTGTAGTGTGGGTTGGTGGTGTTGTCGTGTTGTTGATCCTTCTTTACAGACAACTCAACCCACAACTCGGTGGAGTGCTTATACTTTACCAGGAGATCACCCTGGGCGCTTCTGGCTCTTGGAGAGGGGCTCAACGTCACACGTTTAGGGGATGCGGCTCCAATACTTAGCCTCGTTGTCACGTGCACACACCCACTTGAGCCGCTGTGACTCCCCACTCTCTCCTTAGGTGATATGATCTCCTCAATCCCCTTTGACTTACTAGTTTTCCGTCCTACCCTGTGCACAGCAGTGGTTCTTGGTTCTATCTCTCTCTCTCCTTCTTTATTACTTCCTGGGAAGCCTCACTAGGACAAGGGAAAACACCAGCAAATTTGAATACATTTACTAGACAAAGCACATACACATTACATACACA
Source organism: Procambarus clarkii (assembly GCF_040958095.1). Taxonomy (NCBI): domain Eukaryota; kingdom Metazoa; phylum Arthropoda; class Malacostraca; order Decapoda; family Cambaridae; genus Procambarus; species Procambarus clarkii. The sequence continues at coordinate 11,847,455 of NC_091208.1, read as the reverse complement.
CGTATAATAATAATGAATCCTACACTCTATACTATTTCAATCAGGTTGCACTCCAACACCATCAGAACTCTATCATCAGCTTATCAAGTGGTACCCTATCTCCTGATTCACCACCTAATATTATCAACCTCCTCAAGTAGGACAAGTCTTATATTACAATGTTGCACTATTACCAAGAGAATATATATATCTATAAACATGTACAAGGTGTGACGATAATCTCTTTCAAGAGAGATTGAGCCTGCTCTTCCTTATATCAGTCACGTCATTCTACAGGTACAAGATGCTACATTCAAGATACGTCCACCAGTAGCACAAAACGTTTTGACCAGGAAGCAAAGCGTACCCTGCACCACCCGGCACGCCGGCTCACCGCCCGTCGTCAACGAGCTAACTACCCATTCTCCGCCTGCCTGCTACTGATTGGCTGGTGTATCGCCGACAGCACACCTGCACCTGCACTCACGCCCTCTACCTGAGTCGACGTCTGGGCCAGCTCAAGCCGTCCTCCTCAGAATATTCCTGTGCTCTTAGAAGTTGACATCTCTCTCTGGTATACTAAGCCCTGGCTGTCGTATACTAAGGGAGGTGGCAGCTATAGCCAATATTCTCATCACCTGATTATTATTGCATTGCACATTATTTTATTGTAGAGTAAATTTTCATATCTAGTAATTATTCATGTTGTTTTGTTTGTTGACTTGTTTTGAATTTTACGTAAGCCAAGGGATTGTCTTTGTTCATATTTTGTTTTCTAAAGTAATTAAAATTTCATTGTTTATATTTTGTGTTTTGCGTGTCTTCCCATTACCTTACCACAGACAAACAGGCAAGCAGTCTCTTTTTTTTGTAAGTGTGACCAGGCATTGACACCTGCCATTGGAGGACTGCCGAACATAAACACTCCAACACTTTACCGTCACATTTCATGGGGGCCTGTCCAAGGAGCTTCACTCGGGTACTAGTACCAGAACGTAAATTTGTGGTAAGCGTACTTGGCTTTGGTACAGTTGCTTTTCACTATTTTCAATATTCAATTTTATTTTCATATGGTGCTGTGTGTATTGTGCATTCCGAGAGAAGCATATGGTGAGTGTGAGACAACTTTGGATTACGTGGTGACTGTAGGCCTTAGTCATTCTCTTAATTGGTCATCTCTCCCTTCGTGTTATTACTCGTGTTTACCACCTTTTGTCCCTAGGATATTTCTCATATTTTCGGCAGATCATCATATTGGTACCCTGGTACTTTGGTCTGTCCCCGGGTCAAGAGCACCTAATCTTCTGCAATCCGACTGTAGGAGGATAAAGAGGGCCATAGTTCCTCTAGCACGAACTTTGTTGCTGAATTGGGACCTCAGCAGCAGTTCTCGTCACCAGTTGACACCTCGCACCGCTACACGTCGGTCAGAAATGATGATATTTACTTAGGTAGGGAATTAGCTTTCTTTTTTCAGAGCACAAAAGTTCGCTAATTCTGTAAATATCATATTTCATTTCAGTGGGAAAAACTTGCTTATGTCCTATAGAGACTCGGCAAGGTATGCCTACATTCTTGGACTACCTAATTCACTTTTGAGGCAACTAAATGTTTCATTTGTTTTAGAAACTCAGTTTCGCTTACTTAGTAGGATTTTCTTGCCCTTATCCTCTTACATTGAGTACCGGGTACAAGATTTCCTGCGATCTTGACTTATTAATCATTTACCATCTTGAAATTAACATTAATTGTTAACGATTCCACAGGATAGGTACCAGTTGCCACGTTGTCCTGTTTCTGACATTCACCATATCACAACAGTATATTCGTTGTACATTTATTTGCTAATTTCACCATGTTTCGTCTCCAAGCTTTCCGTGCAGATCCAGCAGGTGAAATAGGAAACTTAAGTCGTGCCAAGAGGACCGAATTACAAACTCTTGCACATGAGTATCAACTACATGTTCCCCATGGAGCCAACAAAAATGAACTGCATAACCTGTTACTGGATCATCTCTTAGAGGAAGGTAAAATTGACTCTGAAACTCACGAAACTTACTCTATTGCAGATAAACCTGATTTGGCAACTATGAAACTCAAACTAGAACTTGCCAAGATCGAGCGAGAGCAACAAAGGGAAGCAGCTGCAATACGAAAGGAAGAAAAGGAACGAGAAGCGACCCTGGCAAAAGAAGCCCTACAAATAAAAGAACGGGAAGCAGCCTTGAGGAAAGAGGAAGCTGCAATCAGGAAAGAACAAGAACGTGAGATTGCAATGCTCCGTGAACGTGAGCGAGTACAGCTTGAAGCAAAACAACGCCACCTGGAGATACAACGCAAGCATGACAAACAACAAGCAGCTCTGGCTATGGAATGTCGTCAACAAGAACTCGCGTTGGAAACTACACACCTCACTCAACGACAGCAAGCTACCGCCAGTCTTCCAGTAAGTTTCAATATCTCCCATGCAAGTAAGTTAATGCCACCATTCGTAGAGACAGAGGTCGACGTATTTTTTACCAGCTTTGAGACCCTTGCTAATCAACTTAGCTGGCCTGCCGACCAATGGGCTACTCTTCTCAGAGTACATCTCACAGGTAGAGCTGCAGTTACTCTCAGTACCTTAGCGTCTGAGAATGACTACCAGACCCTGAAGCAAGCAGTGTTGGACGCCTACCTTCTCTCCACCGAAAGCTACCGACGAAAATTCCGTGACCACCTAAAGGCAAGTACCACCACCTTTCTAGAATTTGCTAATACCAAAAGGAGATATTTTATGAAATGGCTGGAAGCAGCACATGTCTCTACCTTTGCAGAACTCGTCAACCTCATGCTAGTTGAAGAATTCTTGAGGCGTGTGCCGCCTCCTGTCCGCCTATATTTAGCAGATAAAGAAGAGACCGACTACCTAAAGTGTGCTAAGTCGGCTGACACTTACAGCCTCATCCACCGGCTGACACCAGAACCACCTTCCAGTAAGAAGTCTTGGTACAGTTACGAGAAAGTGAGTACCGATCAAGCTAGCTCGCAATTGTACTGTAAGTATTGTAGACTCTATGGACATACCATAGATAAATGTGGTAAGTCTCAATACAAAGGTAATACTGAATCCACTAAACCCAAACAGACTCCTCCTAAGTCCGGTAAGCCTGTGATGAATGTTGGTGTTCATGTTAATGATCTTTCTCTCTTCAGTAAACACCCGTATCCTGGAACTCTCTCTACCAACGGTTCAGATCCGGAGGGACGTTTCAAACTGAAGATCTTGAGGGACACAGCGGCTCTTCAATCAATCATTTTGAAATCAGCTGTGCCCAATATCGCCTACACCGGGGAAACCGTCTTCATCACTGACGTCACTGCTACCACTCCTTATCCTCTCGCCAGAGTCCACCTGGATTGTCCCTTCGTGACCGGTGAAGTGCAAGTCGCCATCAGGGAAAAGCCTTTTCCCATGCCTGGAGTGCAACTTCTCCTGTGCAACGACTTGGCAGAAGACCTGCAACCGACCAACCTGATCGTCATGGATAAACCCCAGGTGTGTACCTCTGTAATGGATAATCCCATCTTTGAGTATGTTCCAGCAAAGGTTCAAGAGAGTGATGAAGTTTCTCCACCAGTTTTAGTGACCACCCGTGCACAAGCTGCACGACCACAGCCAGCTGACACTACTGTTACCGCTGTCCCTCAAGACCTTCAGAAACTACCCCCTAATCTTACCACGTTGGAGTTCCGTAAGTTACAGAGGGAAGATCTTACCTTGACACCATTATTCTTCCAGGCTGAGACTCAACCTGACAGTATACCTGGGTTCTTTCTAGAGAACGAGTTGCTCTACCGCAGATACAGACCCAGTAAACTGAAGGAGGACGATTGGGCCAACGTCGAACAACTAGTGATTCCTACCAGCCTGCGGCCCACTATTCTACACCTGGCCCACGGAGCACTTTCGCACTACGGTTTTAACAAAACCTACCATGGAATCCGTCAAGACTACTACTGGCCAGGTATGGTAAATAGCGTCAAACAGTGCCATATATGTCAGATGGCAGGTAAACCGAACATCTCTATCCCCAGAGCACCACTGATACCCATCCATGTGCCTGCGGAACCTTTCCACAGACTTATTATAGACTGTGTTGGTCCTTTACCTCGGACCAGTTCTGGCAACGCCTATATCCTAACCATCCTGTGTCCTACCACCAGATTCCCCATAGCAGTTCCAGTAAAGAACATTACGGCTGCTACTGTGGTGAAACACTTATTGAAGATCTTCACCCAGTACGGATTTCCAAGGGAGGTTCAGAGTGACTGTGGCAACAACTTCACCAGTGATCTCTTCAAGAGGACACTGGAAGAGTTCAACATCACACAGGTATTGTCCAGCCCCTATCATCCTGCTTCACAGGGTTCTCTTGAGCGTAGTCATCAGACTATTAAAGCACTCCTGAAGAAATTTTGCAATGAGACCTCTAAGGATTAGGATAAACAAATTTACCTCATTATGTGTATTTTTAGAAGTCTTCCCAATGAGTATCTAGGAGTATCTCCTTATGAGATGTTCTACGGACGTAAATGCCGTACTCCTCTCAAGCTTTTAAAGACTCTCTACGTGATGCCACCTTCAGTGAGCATCAGAATTTGGCCCAGTTTCTTCAAAACCTACAACACATTCTAGAGAGGGTGCATAACTTTGCTAAGGATAATCTATTGAAAGCCCAAGAGAGAGTAAAGACTCATTACGACCAGAACAGCAAAGTAAGGAAATTTAAACCGGGAGACTTCGTCTCTATCCCAGGTTCTCCCTTGCAAAACAGGTTTTCAGGACCCTACCGCATCAAGGAGTGCAGAAACAACCACAACTACGTTCTAGAGACTCCAGATAGGCGGCGGAAGACCCAGTTGTGCCACGTCAACCTCCTGAAGCTATATAACGGTACTCCTCCCACTGTGTTAGTAGCATATTCTACCTTTAAAGGTCCATACATCCACAGTGAGACCTTCCCTGCTTCTCCTCCCGAAAGCACTGACACTGAGTCAGCGCTTTCCAATTCGGAAATCCTAACTGATCTTCATAACAATTTGCAGGACCATAATAGTGCTCCTTTGCCATATTCTAATCCTATTCTCACCTCGCCAGATACCACGAAGCCTTTCATCCTCCATGTCGACGCCAATTGTACCGGCATCGGGGGTGACCTAATGCAACAACGAGGCGAGGAGAATCTACCTGTTAGCGCCCACAGCTACAAGGAACTACAGCACAATCGACAGGGAGCTACTCATCGTCCTGAACTTGCAGCACTTCAAACAATACCTGAAAAGTGCTCAGTCTACCACCATCTACACGGACTACAACACCCTACACTTCCTGCAGCAAGCCCAATTCAACAATCGACGGCTTCTACAATGGGCTGGATATCTGCAGAAATTCAACCTGGAGATCTCTACATCAAGCGGTCTAACAACATCATAGCCGACGCCCTCTCCAGAGTCTATGAAGTAGAGGCAGCTCCACCTATCACTCTACCACATGAAGACATAGCTTCTTCCGGAACCGCAGGCTTCGGGGAGAGTTGTGACGATAATCTCTTTCAAGAGAGATTGAGCCTGCTCTTCCCTATATCAGTCGCGTCATTCTACAGGTACAAGATGCTACATTCAAGATACATCCACCAGTAGCACAAAACGTTTTGGCCAGGAAGCAAAGCGTACCCTGCACCACCCGGCACGCCGGCTCACTGCCCGTCGTCAATGAGCTAACTACCTATTCTCCGCCTGCCTGCTTCTGATTGGCTGGTGTATCGCCGACAGCACACCTGCACCTGTACTCACGCCCTCTACCTGAGTCGACGTCTGGGCCAGCTCAAGCCGTCCTCCTCAGAATATTCCTGTGCTCTTAGAAGTTGACATCTCTCTCTGGTATACTAAGCCCTGGCTGTCGTATACAAAGGGAGGTGGCAGCTATAGCCAATATTCAAAGCACCTGATTATTATTGCATTGCACATTATTTTATGGTAGAGTAAATTTTCATATCTAGTAATTATTCATGTTGTTTTGTTTGTTGACTTGTTTTGAATTTTACCATAAGCCAAGGGATTGTCTTTGTTCATATTTTGTTTTCTAAAGTAATTAAAATTTCATTGTTTATATTTTGTGTTTTGCGTGTCTTCCCATTACCTTACCACAGACAAACAGGCAAGCAGTCTCTTTTTTTTGTAAGTGTGACCAGGCATTGACACCTGACATTGGAGGACTGCCGAACATCAACACTCAAACACTTTACCGTCACAAAGGAAAATCAGCGTATGAATGCAATAACATATATATATATCAGCATAAATGTTCCTTGATGCACAACAATGATCAGTCGATCACCCTATTAGTCCTAGAACACATACATCTGTAGTTAATCCAGCCAACGACTGTAACTCTATACTTCAGTATAAACACTCCTCGGCACAAGAACGGCAAACAATCACTCACCTTTCACTGCGTCTTGCATGCTAATGACAACCAAACACTATCACCTCCCTACAAGTAATCATTTAGAACTTTCCTTCCACATCTGGAAGTCCACTACCCTGATATCTTCAGGTTCTTCCGGGCTTAACTACCAGGATCCTCTGCAGCTCCTCCATGAAGTTTCCTCGAACAACTATGGTGCTTCACCACCTCTACAGAAGCACGCGACACTCGTTTTCACTGCTTCTCCTCACAGCTCGAGGTCCTCTCCTCCACTACCTTGGGGTCTCATCAACTACTCCCTCTGTGCTGGCTTCGAAGTTCTCAGCAACTTCTTCCCCAAAGACAAACCTGCAACGCATTGACACTCCAATAAAAATGTTTCCCCTTAAACACATAAACAAAAATAACCACACAATATGTTTGCCTCCAACATCTATCTGCTCTCTACATACTGTGAGAGTGGACTCCCCCATTTTGGGCTGGTCCATGCTCCACCTCGCCCGGCAGGCCTCACTCACTCTGGGAGGGTCCTCCGCTGCCAGGAGCTGGGCTCGCTCAGTCACCTGCCAGCGCTCAGAGGAGACGGACGTCGCTCCGCCCTCCAAGACGTTCCTCCCTCTCCACTCTTATATCAGGTTTTCTGCCTTATCAAAACATGTCTAACTTATCAATAAACATTACTACTGTCGCTGGGCACACGACCAACTACGAGTAATCGCTATAGACTGGCTTAAATCATGCTTACCACAGATTGCCTAGTCGAGGGCGCTCCTCCCTCTGACGGAGTCTGGTCATGGCACTCCCAATGCCCACGATAATGTCTCTGGGTGGCTTAATAAACCCTCCTCGCCGTCCAGGACTTGAGACCACAACGTTCCCAGCTCGATTCCACAGCTGGCACGTCTGCACACTTCTCTTCTCTAGGAGATATATCACTAGGGGTTCCTTTTTGACGGGAGCTCAAATGGAGCATGGCTTTCCCCTGCGATGTCTGGCACTCAAGTGAGTGTCAAAGCCCTCCAGAAGCGAGCCTCACGCCTCCAGCAAATTATCCACATCTTCTAACCAGTCATTTATCTATTTTCTTATTTACTGCCTATAATCTCAAATTGTTTATTATATCCAATCAGCTAATTTACATCTATCTTCACCTCTATATTTCCTAAAACTTCTAGTCAGGTCAGGCTTGATAGAATAATTCTCAAAGGGGAGACTCGTTTTTCGGCTACTTGGGATCATAACACTCCCTCCCTCTTGTTTTTGAGAATTATTCTAGTGGCTAGGCTCGATATAACGCATCAGCTACTACATTGTCTCGCCCTCTTATGTGCGTTATCACCAGGTCATACTCTTGGAGCAATAAAAACCATCTGGTTAACCTCTGGTTCGCATGCTTCATTTTCCTCAGGAAAACTAGGGGATTATGGTCCGTATACATCGTCACTGGGTGTCCTCCCCCACTCACATACACTTCAAAATGTTTCAATGCCATCACCAGGGCGAAAGTCTCTTTCTCGACCGTACTGTACGACATCTGGTGCTTAACAAACTTCTTCGAAAAGAAGGACACGGGGCGGTAAATTCCATCATTCTGCTGCGTCAGTACAGCTCCAGCCCCTATATCACTGGCATCTACAAATAACGTAAACGGTGCTCCAAAATTGGGCGACACTAGTACAGGCGCCGCGGTCAACAGTCTTTTGGTCTTTTCAAACACTTCTTGTGCTGTTCCATTCCACTCCCACGTCTTGCTCTTTGATAGCATAGGAGCGGCTATGGTGGAGAAATTTTTGCAGAACTTCCGGTAATATCCAATCATACCGAGATATCTCAACAATTCTTTCTTACTCCTGGGCACCGGGAAGTTGTCAATGGCCTCCACCTTTGTTCTTACCGGAGCAACCTCGGCTTGCCCTACTATATACCCAAGGTACTCCAGGCGAGCTCTCCCGAACTCACTTTTTGCTCAGTTGATCGTCATGTTGGCCTTCTCCAATCGATCAAACAAATCTAAAAGTCGATTCACGTGATCCTTCCAGGAATCAGCGAACACTACAATATCATCGATGTACACTGCACATTCAGTCGCGCCTTGTAATACCTGGTTCATTACTCGATGGAAACAACTACCACTTTTCTTCATTCTGAATGGCACCACTTTGTATTGGTACAAGCCGTCGGGTGTCACGAACGCTGAGATCCTCTTGGCCTCCTCGGACAGGGAAATCTGGTAGTATCCCTTCAGCAGATCTATTTTTGAGACGTACCGTGCACTCCCAATCTGATCTATGCAATCATCAATGCGTGGTACCAGGAACGAGTCAGCGACTGTGACTGCATTTACTTTCCTGTAATCGGTGCAGAACCGGTATGTGCTATCACTCTTCTTCACGAGGTGGCACGGCGAACTCCAGTCACTGTCGCTAACCTCTGCCAAGTCGTTATCTAGCAGATACTTTACTTCTGCTCTCATCGCCGATGCTTTCTCTGGGTGAACTCTGTAAGGGAGCTGCTTGATGGGATCAGCACTCCATACATTTACTTTGTGCACTTTTCTGCGGTGTCTTCTGGGCACGTCCGTGAATAACGACTCATTCCTCTGTAGGATCTCCACTAGTTCCTGGCGTTGGTCATCCTCCAAATGACCCAGTCGCTCACCTATTTTGGCCAGGCTTTCCGTATTCGATATCTTCGCGCCATCGGCCCTCTCTAACTTACAGTTCTCCTCTTCTATTCCTTTGCTGTCTCCCACACAAAACACAGTCATCTGCAATGGGGTTTCCATCTGTTCTTCATCGCCTAGAGGCTTATCTCTGTCATAGTACTTCTTTATCATATTCACGTGGCAAACCTGTGATTTCCTCGGACGATCTGGCATGTGTATTACATAATTCACATCCCCTAGCGCCTTCTGGATGGTATATGGTCCACAAAATCTCGACTCGTATATACTTCCTTTCACCGGCAGTAGGACTAACACCTGATCTCCTTCTTGAAATCTCCTGCCCTTCAGCTTCCTTTCGTGATATCTCACCATCTCTCCCTGGGACGTTCTCAAATTTTCCTTCGCCAAATCTCTGACCCTAGAGAGTCGCTCTCTAAAATTTTTCACATATTGTCCCACGTCCACCTTAGGCCTATCCACGGTGAGCTGCTCCTTCAGCGCACCCACTGGGCTCCTCACGGAGTGTCCATACACCAGTTGAAATGGGGTGAATCCGAGTGATTCTACTACCGCATCCCTGATGGCGAACAACACGGATGGTAATGGCTCGTCGCAACTACTCCCTTCCTCAGCGCAGTATATCCTCAACAAGCTCTTTAGCGTTCCATGGAAACGTTCCAATGCCCCCTGCGACTGAGGATGATACAGTGACGAGCGCACTTGCTCTACCCTCCATCCTTTCACAGTTTCCCTAAACAACTTTGACTGGAAGACACTCCCCTGGCCCGTCTAGATAACCTTGGGCATTCCTACCCACGTAATGTAGTTCTGTAGTCTATCCAGAACGGCTCTCGACGTCACTCTTCTCAGGATGATCGCTTCGGGGAAACGGGTGGCCGTGCACATTATGGTCAGTAAATACTCATGACCTTTTCTGGTCCTTGGCAACGGACCTACACAATCTATCAAGACTCTCTCAAAAGGTTTGCCAAATGCCGTTATGGGATTTAAAGGTGCCTTCGGTATAGCCGGAGCCGGCTTACCTGCACGTTGGCATGCCAAACATGTCCTACAATACTTCTTTACATCCTTCCATACGTTCGGCCAGTAGAAGTGCTCCTGCACCTTATTTAAGGTCTTCTTCACCCCTAAGTGCCCTGCCATATCTACGGAGTGGGCTAGTTCTAGCACTGCCGCCCTAAACTCCTTCGGCATTAACACTTGGTGCTTCTCCAACCATACCTTATCTGCGCCGGCTTTGTCCAGTCGCCACTTCCTCATTAGTACGTCATCGTCCAAGTAGTAATACACGAGGGACTCCGGACATGAGTTTTCCCCTTTTGCCTCCCTGATTAGATCTATAAACTCCTCTTTCTGAGCCCTAATCAGGTCCACTCGGTTCACGCTGAACCTTTCAGGTAGGGTCATCTTCACTTCCTGTCTCCTCGAATCCTCATTCTTCTGATCTTCATCGAACAGCCCAGACATGTCCATGTTGACCTCCTCCCTCGGTGGAGTCGACACTGCCATATAATCTTCAGTGTCGACCTCGGCGGCTACCTCCGACTCAGCCACTACACAGGCCGGGTATACAATGACTTGATCGTCCTCTGTTTCATCTTCGAGGATGCTGGCTAGATCTACCTTGTCTGGTGTTCCACTTGTACCGTGGTCCTTCTGGTTCACCTCCGGCACAGCCTTTACTATCAGCTCTGGCAACACCTTGGACCCACACAAGTCGTTCCCCAGGATCACTTGGACCCCCGGAACAGGTATGTTGGGGCACACTCCCAACATCTCCTCCGCCGACAAATAATCTGACTTCAAATGGACAGGACACACGGGCATGTCACTCTTAGACAACAACCCATGAACCTTTATCCTCCTACTGCCAGCTAACAGTCGATCATTTCCTATTAGGCCTCTCAGAATCAAGCTCTGATTGGCTCCAGTATCCCTGAGGATACTAACCTCCACCTCGGGTTGACCCTCTATGCCGACCCAACCTTTACTGATGAACGGCCTATACCGCTCGTTCATCAAATCTACCTTCTGTGGTTTGTCTTGCTGTACATCAACGTACTTCTTCCGGGGATCACATGTGGTCAGGGTCACGACTCTCTCTTGCCCTGCCAACAATCTCGCATCATGTAACCCGATCTGTTGCACTTGTAGCATCTCATTTGGGAGAAATCTCTCCTATACACCCCCGAGTGACTCTGACTCTGCCCACTCGTCTTGGAGTTCCTCGGGCCAGACGTACTACTCGTACTCTGTGGAGCTTCATTGGACTCTTGTCTCCTCTGCACATTTTTATTTTCCTGCTTACCTCCAGCAGGACGACTCGACAACTTTCCTTCCTGGGCCTTAAAACTAGCTGGTCTGCTTGTCTGCCCCCCAAAACTTCTTCCTCCCCAGACTCCACAGGGTCTGCTATTGCTGCGTCTCGCCTCGCTTCTCACTCTGTTCTCCCTCAAGCTCTTGTATGCTTCAGTAATCATATCTGCCCTATCTGCGGCAACTTTCACATCCTTTACCCCTGCTTCTTGGATCTTGAACTTTGTTTCGGGATGCATCATCTCCAAGAACTTTTCCATGACCATCAGTTGCTTCAGGTCAGCGTAAGATCCAACTCCGGCAGCCTCAATCCATTTCTGGAATCGTCTTTCCAGTTCTCTTGCTGTCTCAGCAAAGGTACATGCTCCAACTTTGATCATCTCTCTGAAGCGCTTCCTATAAGCTTCTGGGGTTAGCTGAAACGAGCGCAATATGCTGCTCGTTTGCTTATACTGTGGCATAATCCTGACACTCTTCCAGTGACAATTGGGTGTATGCCTCCCTAGCTGCACCGGTATATCTTAACTGGACCAACTGGGCTCATTCCTCCTGTGGCCACTCCTTGATGCTGGCTACTTTTTCAAAATACTCAAAGACGCTCTCTGCCTCTTCGGGAACAAACAAGGGAATGTCCTTCTCCCTAACCCTAACATCTGGTGAGTGTGATACCTGGGTGGTGCTCTCTGGCAACCCACGTTCAATCCTTCGCTCAGCCAGGGTCCTGTTTGCTTCTATCTGCATTTGTTTTGTTTTCTCTTTTTCTTTTTCTCGTTCCAACTTCAGTTCCCTTATTCTGGTTTTCTCTTTTTCTTTCTCCACCTCTAGTCTTGCTTTCTCTTTTTCTACCTCCAGTCTGGTTTTCTCTTTTTCTACTTCCAGCCTGGTTTTCTCTTTTTCCTTCTCAGGTTCATTTTTCATCTGGAGTTCTAATTTCATCTTCTCCAACTGGAACTGTCTCTCCTCACGCTGCATCTGGAGTTCTAACTGGAATCTCTCCAAGCTCCTATTTCGGCTACTCCTGCTACTGCGGCTATTCTTACTGCTCCTACTCGATCCCTGGGATCTCACTTCATCCTGCCCATCATCCTCCTTTCCACTTTCAGCTCCTTTCTGGGCTCCTGGTTCTGCCACTTCAGTTTTGGCTCTTAACTGCCTCAGGATCTCATCCTTCATCCCAGCTACTTTAGATGCTTTCAACCTAATGCCACATTTTTCTGCTATTTGTTTCAATTGATCCCTCGTGCAACCTTCCAAGTCCTCAGGCTTGCCTAACTCCATAAGTGCCTGCACCTTATCCATCTTGTCCTGTGAGTCTTCCCAAGAGAGAGAATATCCACCTGCGGTCACACAGTTTATCTATTTCAACAAGGGGTGTACAAATCCACTCTTGGACAGGGTGTGAGTGTGTCAGTTCACTATCCCGGACAGGCCCCCAATTTATTGCAGTGTGGGTTGGTGGTGTTGTCGTGTTGTTGATCCTTCTTTACAGACAACCCAACCCACAACTCGATGGAGTGCTTTACCAGGAGATCACACTGGGCGCTTCTGGCTCTTGGAGAGGGGCTAAACGTTACACGTTAAGGGGATGCGGCTCCAATACTTAGCCATGTTGTCACGTGCACACACCCACCTGAGCCGCTGTGACTCTCCACTCTCTCCTTAGGTGATATCATCTCCTCAATCCCCTTTGACTTATTAGTTTTCTGTCCTACGCTGTCCACAGCAGAGGTTCTTGGTTCATTCTAACTCTCTCTTTCCTTCTTTATTACTTCCTGGGAAGCCTCACTAGGACAAGGGAAAACACCAGCAAATTTGAATACATTTACTGGACAAATCACATACACAATACATACACACATATAATAATAATGAATCCTACACTCTATACTATTTCAGTCAGGTTGCACTCCAACACCATCAGAACTCTATCATCAGCTTATCAAGTGGTATCCTATCTCCTGGTTCACCACCTGATACTATCAACCTCCTCAAGTAGGACAAGTCTTATATTACAATGTTGCACTATCAACAAGAGAATATATATATCTATAAACATGTACAAGGAAAATCAGCATATGAATGCAATAACATACATATATCAGCATAAATGTTCCTTGATACACAACAATGATCAATCGATCACCCTATTAGTCCTAGAACACATACATCTGTAGGTAATCCAACCTACGACTGTAACTCTATACTTCAGTATAAATACTCCTCGGCACAAGAATGTCAAACAATCACTCACCTTTCACTGCGTCTTGCATGCTAATGACAACCAAACACTATCACCTCCCTACAAGTAATCATTTAGAACTTCCCTTCCACATCTGGAAGTTCACTACCCTGATATCTTCAGGTTCTTCCGGGCTTAACTACCAGGATCCTCTGCAGCTCCTCCAGGATGCTACACCATGAAGTTTCCTCGAACAACTATGGTGCTTCACCACCTCTACAGAAGCATGAGACACTTCTCTTCACTGCTTCTCCTCACAGCTCGAGGTCCTCACCTCCACTACCTTGGGGTCTCATCAACTACTTCCTCTGTGCTGGCTTCGAAGTTCTCAGCAACTTCTTCCCCAAAGACAAACCTGCAACGCATTGACACTCCAATAAAAATGTTTCCCCTTAAACACATAAACAAAAGTAACCACACAATATGTTAGCCTCCAACATCTATCTGCTCTCTACATAGCGTGAGAGTGGACTCCCCCATTTTGGGCTGGTCCATGCTCCACCTCGCCCGGCAGGCCGCACTCACTCTGGGAGGGTCCTCCGCCGCCAGGAGCTGGGCTCCCTCAGTCACCTGCCAGCGCTCAGAGGAGACAGACGTCGCTCTGCCCTCCAAGACGTTCCTCTCTCTCCACTTTCTTATTTCAGGCTTTCTGCCTTATCAAAACATGTCTAACTTATCAATAAACATTGCTACTGTCGCTGGGCACACGACCAACTACAAGTAATTAATATAGACTGGCTTAAATCATGCTTACCACAGATTGCCTAGTCGAGGGCGCGCCTCCCTTTGACGGAGTCTGGTCAGGGCACTCCTAATGCCCACGATAATGTCTCTGGGTGGCTTAATAAACACTCCTCGCCGTTCAGGACTTGAAACCACAACGTTCCCAGCTCGATTCTATAGCTGGCACGTCTGCACACTTCTCTTCTCTTGGAGATATATCACTAGGGGTTCCTTTCTGACGGGAGCTCAAACGGAGCACGGCTTCCTCCTGCGATGTCTGGCACTCAAGTGAGTGTCAAAGCCCTCCAGAAGCGAGCCTCACGCCTCCAGCAAGTTATCCACATCTTCTAACCAGTCATTTATCTATTTTTTATTGACTGCCTATAATCTCAAATTGTTTATTATATCCAACCAGCTATTTTACATCTTCACCTCAATATTTCCTAAACCTTCTAGTCAGGTCAGGCTTGATAGAATATTTCTCAAATGGGAGACTCGTTTTTTGGCTACCTGAGATCAAAACACAACCTATTGTAGTTCCTGATGAACCATTTTCTCATGTTGTAATAGATTGTGTAGATCTTTACCTAAGACTAAGTCGGGTAAAATTTTTATGTTTACTCTTATGTGTATGACGGCAAGATTTCCTGAGGCATATGCCTTAAGAAATACCAAGACACATATCTCATCAAGTGTCTTGAACGATTTTTCTCCTTGTTCGGAATGCCTAGAGTTATCCAGAGTGACAATGGGGGAAATTTTTGTTCTAAGGTTTTCAAAACTTTTTGCAACTCCAAAGGGATTCAGCACACATTTTCCAGTCCTTATCATCCACAAAGTCAAGGTGGGCTTGAACGTTTCCATCAAACGTTGAAACAGATGTTAAAGACGACAGGAGAAACTTATTCACGTAATTGGGATGAGAATCTCCCGTTTGTGCTGTTTGCTACCAGAGAAGGGTTACAAGCGTCATTGGGGTGTTCACCTTTTGAGCTCGTATTTGGTCACCAAGTGAAAGGTCCGTTAAAAATGCTCCAAGAAAAGTTGATGGAAGATGTCTCTGTTCATCAAAATGGTTGGTACTTGAGTGAGGTCAAGGACAAGTTGTGTCAGGCTCGAGAGTTGGCGAAGGAACATCTGGAATAGACTCAACAAGCCATGAAACAAAGATATGACAAAAAGTTCAGGGCTAAGCTCAGGTCGTTTGCTGTCGGAGATTTGGTGTTGGTGTTGAAACCTCGTTTGGGAACTTCCATGTCCCATAAGTTTGACGGACCCTACCAAGTGGTTGAGAAGGTGGGAGACCTAACTTACAAAATATTTAACCCTACTCTTTCAGAACATAAAATGAATGTGCATATTAACAGGTTAAAAGCTTATGATGGGCCAGAAGTGGTAGCTTGTTTTATTAGGGAAGAGTTACCATCTGAGGGAAATTGTAGTGAAGAAAATGATGTTAATATTCAATTTCTCAGTTCCAGTTCCAATGGCAGGGAGATGCTATGTCATTTACAGGAGGAGCAACGTGATGAGTTCCAGATTCTGCTGGACAACCATACATCTCTGTTTGGGGAGGTTCCCACACAGACCCACCTCATCGCACACGACATTCAGCTCCTGGACAGCACTCCAATTAGATAACATCCTTACCGAGTGAACCCAGAAAAGAGGAAAATTATACAACAAGAAGCGGACTATCTGCTCCAGCATAATTTCATTTGGCCAAGTCAAAGTACTTGGAGCTCTCCGTGCTTGTTAGTGCCAAAACCAGGGGGAACCTGGAGGTTGTGTGTAGATTATCGTAAACTGAACAGGAGCACTACTGTTGATGTATTTCCATTACCACTGTTGGAGGAGTGTATTGAACCAATTGGACATGCTAATTATGTAAGTAAACTTGATTTATTTAAGGGTGACAATGATATCAGATTGCCTTAACTGATTATGCTAGGGAAGTTACTGCTTTTGTTACACCTGATGGTGCTTATGAATTCAATGTCATGCCATTCGGTTTGAGGAATGCACCTGCCACCTTTCAAAGACTCATGAATTTCTTACTCAAGGATGCGCCAGATTGTAGGGCCTACCTTGACGACATTGTTTTATACAGTAAGAATTGGGCAGATTATTTTTCAGGCCTTAAGCAATTGTTTACGGTGTTGAAAAACGCCAATTTAACAGTGAATATGAATAAGTGTAGTTGAGCAAGAGGGACTATAACCTATCTTGGGCATGAAGTAGGACAAGGTAAGATAATTCCTTTACAAGATAAGATACAAGCCATTGTGGACTACCCAGTGTTAACCAGTAAGAAGGGAGTCCAAAGATTTATCGGTATGTGTGCTTACTATAGGCGGTACTGTAGAAATTTTTCGACAGTTGCTGCCCCATTGACAAATTTGTTGCGAAAGCAAGTAAAGTTTAAGTGGACTCAAGATTGCCAGAATTCATTTCAGAACTTAAAGGGCATATTGTCAACGTCACCTGTTCTTGCTAGTCCCCAGTTTGACAAACCTTTTATTTTACATATTGATGCTTCAGATGTTGGAATAGGTGCTGTGCTTATACAAGTTGGACTAGATAATATTAAACATCCTGTATATTATTACTCTAGAAAATTTAATTCAGCCCAGAAGAACTATTCAGTGGTAGAAAAGGAGGCGTTGGGGTCGCATATTGTCAATCAAGAAATTTGAAATTTACTTTTCAGGTAATAAGGTGCTAGTGTTTACTGACCACAACCCACTTGTATTCATTAATATGATGAAAATCAAGAACCAACGAATTCTGCGCTGGTCATTGTTTCTACAAGAATTTAATGTTGAGATTAAACATATTCCGGGCAGGCAGAATGCCATTGCTGATGCTTTGTCCAGAAGTTTTGTATATGATATACCATGAGTGAAATATTCCTTTACTTCATATTTTTACTTAAAAAAAAATGCCATTGATCTTCAATCCATTGCATTTTTTTTCTTGGAGGTGGAAGTGTACATACCCCTATTGGATACGTATATAAATATTAAATAATTACTATTTCCATGCATCATTACTTGTATGTGCTTATATATTATATCATTAATTGAATGTGTTTATATATTATATAATTACTTGTATGTTTATATCATTACTTGTATGTGCTGATATGTTATATTGTGGTAATGATCAGTGGGTGGACCGAACCGTGGGAAACCGTTATTATTCTTTTTTTTGTGATGGTCAGCGAGTCAGCTTCCCGTGAGAAAGTTATATTTTGTACTGATCACTTAGTGGCAAGACCGTGTGAAGCCGTTATTATTTGTTCATCTAGACGGCAATATTGTGGGACATTATTTCCTGCTAGGTTGGGCAGTTGCCAGAAATTTCATTTTATTTTATAAATATATAACTATTATATTAATAATTACATTACTTCTGTTTATGCATGTAAATCTGATCATACCTTAATTTAGTTAATTAATTCCCATTATATGGCTCCATTTAAGTAAGATTTAGATTAATTAAAAACTGTCACTCAAAATGTTGTCCAGAAGCGAGATCGGCTCCTGCCGTGAGAAAATTATTCAGTAACTGTTTGGACACAGGAAGAATCACATCTAGGAGTTAAGTGCTGTTATATTATATCTATTATGTTCTGTTGTAGTATGTTAGTCTGTGGAGACATAAGTTTATTTTGATTTACATGTGATTGCCCATCTGTTGATTGATATATAATATTGATAATTAACTGAAGTATATTTCTAATACACATTTATTTTTATATGTGTGATTACTTATTCCTAAGGGGGTGATTTATTTTAATTCTTGCCTGTACAAACCATGGGCTTATACTGGTGACACACCTTGAGATTGCAGCATCGGTAAATGTCCCTAGACTACAATATTTTGTTGCTGTTACGTGTCACAAGCATTAATGTACGGTTTGCAATATCCACTGTACAATCATCTATAATAATAATATATATTAGGGTCCTGGTAGTACAGTCAGGTTTGTTCTCTTCTCACAATCGAGAATTCTGGGTTCGAATTCCGAGTGGGACATAAATGGTTTGGCGCATTTCCTATTACCTGTTCACCTAGTAGTAAGTAGGTACTCAGGAGTTGGTCAGCTTATTGTTGGATTGCATCCTCGGCGGGGTCAGTAATTCGTCCCTGGGGGGCTGGATATAAGCCTAAACGTGTATGAATGCACTCTGGCTGCCTGTCACCTGACACAATGTATTAATTAATTATGAATTTACAATGAATACACTGTCAACACCAACACTAATACACTGTCAACAGCAAGTTGGTCAGTATTTAATAGTAGTCTAGCTGCCCTCCCTGCTGTCCCTGGCTGGTGTTGACGTGGCGCTTTTGCGATGAGCGGCCATCTTCCCCCTGTTGTGCGGGTGAACTCCGTGGGTTTGGAGTTTACTTGCCGTGCTGGATATCCTCTCGTGGAGCAGGTCATGTGTGACGTGCTCCATGTCCCGGTCTTGGAGATCTACGGGGTTGAGCTGGTGACTGCTCGCCGGGTGATCAAGTTTGTGGGGGAGGCGGCGTACCGTGACTTTCTCCGGCGGTATAAGCGATATACCTTGCAGTTGCTGGATGGCACTGGATCTGTGGCCATTTCAAATCGGAGCGGTGCCGTGACGTATGTGAGTGTCCATGGAGCCCCCGTGGAGTTTCCTGAGTCCTTCCTCCGGCGTTTCTTCCACTGATTTGGCTCCATCGTCAGTGTGAGGATGCACAAGCTATGTTCTGGGAAATATACAGGAGTGATGACGAACATTCGTAACCTCGGGATGCGCCTGAGGTCGGACATTCCATCCTCTGTCCGACGTTTAGGGTACTACGTGCGGGTGTATTATGCCCGGCAACCCCGTACTTGTTTCCGGTGTGGCATGTTGGGGCATTAGGCTGCCGGGTGCACTGCGGATCCGGTTGCTCCCGTCAACTTATTCTGTGAAGAGGATTTCCCACCGCTCCCTCTGGAGGAGGACTCCGGGGTTGAGGGGGTGGACGTCCGGTTAGCTGATGTGGCTTGCTCCCCCTGCGTCGCCCGTCGTTACTCTGGTTGTTGCAGACCCTCCTCCGGGTTTTGCAATGCAATCAGTTGCTCTACCAGCTCGTGTCGATGTCCCTGCTGCTCCCGTGGGCTTTCCTGGCATTCCCTGTGAGGCATCGCTGTCTTCTCCCTCGTCTTCGGCTGCTGCGCCTGGCCCTGTGTCCTCGCCTCGGGTCCCAGTTGAGCTGGGTGCTGGGCTGGCTGCGAAGCCTCCTACTGTGTGTGGCCCTGTTCCCCCTGTGGTAGAGGCTGCTGCCGTTCTGCGTCGGGCGTCGGTCGCCCAGCTAGTGATACCTGTGTTTCTGGGTCCGCTTCCGGCTCTGACGATCTTTGGCCGGAGTCCAAGCGTTCCAGGTGTTCGTCGTCTTCCTGGGCCGATGTTGGGGAATTTAGTGACTGTGGGTCTTCGGGTGTTGACGGTGTGGATCCGGATGCGTCGATGGCTCCACGGTTAGTGGTGGCGGAGGTCCATGTGCCTGCTGGTAATGGTGCCCATGTCTCGGGTGTGCCTTCTGTGCCTTCTCCTCCAGGGGACTCCGTGGTGGGGAGTGGTGGCTTCCGTTGCCAGGGATGGTGGGGATGCTTGTGCTGGGCGTGGCTTGGTAGTGACCTTACGGAAGGATGCGCGCCACCCAGGTTCCCGGCAGTCATCCAGTGATGTGCCCGTGGACGCTGGTGCCCCTGTGGTGGTTCCCTGTGTCTAGATCCCTCCTCTGAGGGTGTGCGTTGGGGACCTGGGGGACTTGTTGCCGGCGTCTGTAATGCTGCCGGGTCACTGGTCGGGGATTGCTGAGTTATTGATATACGAGGAGTCGAGTGACTTTCATGGTTGGTCAATTCCCATGGTGAGGGAGCGAATGGCGGTCACTTGCGTCAGAAGTGATACCGTCTGGGTCCCCTGTTTGCAGGTGTTTGTTGCCGGGGTTCCGGATGAAATGGCATCCCCAGTGGATGGGCCAGACCCTTGGCAGTGGTTGCACTGGGAAGCGTTCAATGTACGGTTCCTTCGGGTCATGTTCCCGGGCAATTATGTCAGCTGATTTCCTGTTAATTTGCTTCCTATGGTACTGTGTGCCCTTCTGGCTGTTTGTTTGCCCTCTTGTAGTTTCTGTCCATGCCTCTCCCTTTGTTTGTGGCGAGGCAGGTGGTTTGGTGTGAGTGTTCTTTTTCATGTATTTGTTTTTGTGTGGTTATTTTGCCCTGTGTGTTCTATTCATGCTTTAAGTGTTGTGATTGTTTGTTATGTTTTATTTTTTATTTTTATTTTTTATTTTTATTTTTTATTTTTTATTTTGTTTGTTTATGGCTTGTTGTATGTTGTGACTTCTTGTTATATTTCATGTTGTACCTACTATTGAGCTTTGTGGTCGATCCTTCAGGCGGGTGCTTCTGTTTGTTGTGTTTTATATTGCTATAATGTTTTATAATGTTACTATGTTATCTTGTTTTGCTTGTATTTGCTTGCTTGTTTGTAATTGTTTTCTGTTTTGTGTCTTGATGTGCTTTTCTCATTCGTATAGTGTTCCCTTCTACAGTTTTGATTATTGTTGTACTGTGCTGTCGGTCCTTCTGGCCGGTGGTTTCTTGTTTTGTTTTGTTATGTTTAACTTGTTGTTTTTTTGTATTTATTGTATTTAACTTGCATGCTTGCATGTAAAAATAAAAAATAAAATAAAAAATAAACTGCTTCAATATGCATTACACAACTACCATCAACACTGTGAATTACCAAGTACAGTATGCAACTACTAACACCACTAATACCCTTCATCACTACGATAATGCCTACAGTACCACTATTCAACCTTCAATGCCACTTAGAAATCACAAGCAGTTCTGTACGACCAACTATACAATTATCACACACCCACCACCGCCACCATATAAGTGCTCAACCTATATAACCAACACAATATATATAACCTTTACTACTATTCAACCTTCAACACAACTATACAACAACCAACACACCAGAAAACCACTAAGTTCACTTTACAATCATCTATAATAATAATATATACTAGGGTCCTGGTAGTACATTCGGGTTTGTTCTCTTCTCACAATCGAGAATTCTGGGTTCGAATCCCGGGCGCGACAGAAATGGTTGGGCGCATTTCCTATCACCTGTTCACCTAGCAGTAAGTAGGTACTCAGGAGTTGGTCAGCTTATTGTTGGGTTGCATCCAAGGCGGGGTCAGTAATTCGTCCCTGGGGGGCTATATATAAGCCTTAACGTGTATGAATACACACTGGCTGCCTGTCACCCGACACAATGTATTAATTAATTATGAATTTACAATTAATACACTGTCAACACCAACACTAATACACTGTCAACAGCAAGTTGGTCAGTATATAATAGTAGTCTTGAATGGATCTTCATTCATTCAAAGCTTGCTATATTTTGTATATTGGATATTATTCTGATATAGTACATGCACACGCTCGTTCCATCCATTTTAATTTGACCTAAATTTCAAAAAAATGGAGAACAGGTTACATACGCCTAATTTTCAATAATTCATGACACGAAATGTTCTGATTAAGCTTGACGATGACCAAAAGCTGACCGATGCCCATACCAGTGTTACTGTAAAACGCAAATTAGGTTAACAACTGATTGATGAGAAGGATGACTGTGCTGCTAAAACACGCAAATTAGATTAGGAACTGACTACTGCTGCTGATGATGATGCTGCTGTTGATGATAATAATGATGGTAATGACAATAGCGGAGCTCGAGTATGGAAACAGTAAATGGTAAAGGGAATTTTATGCAAATAACATCAAAGAAACACATGGAAATGTAGTCAAAAATAAAACAAGAAATAAAACAAGATTTGGTTGAAGGCAATGAGTGACCCCACTCCTAAGAGCATGCCTGAACCCACTAAAGATCCCAATATTTTAAGAACTTAACAATATAGTGAAGGTTCCTCCTCACATGACAGTGATGCTCCTCTTCCTTGGGAGAGTACCAGTTCCTCTTCACCGGAAAATGATCACCTTCTCATAAAGCATAAGACTGCCTCTCCTTCAAAGGAAGAAAATTATACTTCATCTGAAGATTATCTAGATTTGTCTCCAAATGTGTAATTTAACTTCGATATTTATAAAAAGACTCCCAGTTTCGAAGAGTTGTCTTCATCTTCAGACACACCTACAGAATCAGAGTCATATTCAGAAGCTGAATCAGGCTCAAATCCACTCAAGCACTTAACAGCAAGCGAGCTGAAACAGTATTATAAACGGAGAGCAGAAAATCTGAAGGATTTCTTAGCAGTTTTAGAGGAAGTGGAAGAGCTGATTGTCGGTGAGGAGGAAATAACAGAAAAATCTTAATAAGTAAATGATGAGGAAGAGGAAGAATAAGAACAAGACCAAGAAGAAGGTGAAAGATAAAAAGAAGAAGAAGAAGAAGAAGGAGGAGGAGAAGGAAAATAAGAGGAGGTGGATGAGATTGACACATCCTGGCACTCCTCATGCACACTGTCAACATAATCTTCACAAAACTAGTGTTCACCAAAGATTGTATCTCCCGACAACACAGATAACTCACCGGAATTCATGATCGACCATATTGATATTATTGACAAATACGAAAAGGTTTTAGGTATATTATACAAAATGGATAAAATGGGCAAAATATTGCAAAAGAAGGACTACGAAAAATATATTAGTAATGATAAAACCACATCACTCATGGCTAACAGCGAATGGACACCAATCTCAAGAATGGAGGAAGATTTCTTTAATGAGTCTAAGAACTCTGACACTAAGGAGCTCTCTGAAAATTGTGATGAGATCGAATTCACTGAAAGAAATAAAGATAATGAAATTAATTCTGAAGAACAAATGGAAATATATTCCGATTAAGATAAAATTTATTTGGATTATGATTAAATTAATTATAATTAGGATAACGAAATTCATTCTGATTATAATAGTAAACTTAATCCTGATGAACCTTATTGAATGTAGTCTTTTGAAGAGAGGGAGGATAACTATTGTCATCAAATATGGCTTAAAAAAAAATCGCTAAATAAATGAAAATATAAATGCGGAAGCAAATAAAACCTCAATAGCAATAATTGTACAAAAAAAACGTTTCTGAACTCAAAAAGGATGACTATATGTATCAAAACACAATTAAAAACAAACCTAATGAAATGGAAACAAAAATGAGGAAGCAAAGAAAATCCTGATTGAAAATGTTATTGTAAACACGTAGAGGACTGGGTAAGGTATTATAGACTGTTATGAAATAAAACAAATATCAGTAAAGTTACGATTGTCCAGATCCTGAAGCCCTTTCGTAGACTGATGACTCGAGCATCAGTAATTAGTCAAGAGCTTCTGAAGACACTGACGATGTTCAACAGCCTTTCTGGCCAGGTGACGTATTTTGATTATTAGTTTTGTTATAGCGATTCTGCATAGTCTTCCCGGCTTGACATCTGTATAGTCATGCTAGATTAGTGCTTTATCCTGATAACAACCTAATCTTGCAGGGTCGGCGTTCGATCCTCGATGGTTCAAGTATAGTTGATCATTGTTCCTTCACCCCCATCATCATATCCTAGCTCCATGTACTTATATCCCAGCTCCTTGTCCTCATATCTCTGCACCTTTTCTTCATGAATCTGACAGGAGAAATGTAGTGAATGCCGTACCACAGGGGTCCATTTTGGGACCAGCCCTTTTCGTCATATTTATCAATGACAGATACAAATATTAAAAACCACATCATCAAATTTGCAGATGACACTAAGATTTATGGTAAAGTGGGAATTGAAAATGATATTGAGGCCTTATAAAGAGATCTACATGAACTCTACAAATGATCAGAAGACTGGCAATTGCTCTTTTATATCGAAAAATGCAAAACTTTGCATGTGGGCATAACAACCCACGTCACAACGACCTCATTAATAACATTACCTTGCAGCAGATGTATGAAGAAAATAACATTGCAGTCAAAATCTACCATTTACTGAAAGGTGCACAAGCGGCAGGGGCAACAGAAAAAAAGCTCACCAAACCCAAGGAATAATCAAGCCTACCTTTAACTTTAAGGAAAAGAAGGTAGTGATTAAATTTTATAAATCTCTGGTGCGTCCCTACTTGTATTACTGTATCCAAGCATGGAGACCTCATCTTCAGAAGGACATAGCTATTTGGAGAAAGTACAACACCGGGCAACAAAAGTCATTCCAGAACTAAGTCAACTCTCGTACCAGGAACGATTGAGGGCCACAGTGCTAACAACATTGCAAACCAGACATGATACTGCGAATCTCGTTGAAACAAAAAGTACTGCACAATTTGGAGGATGTTGATCCAACCAATTTCTTCTAAAGGTTAGATGTAACACAAACAAGGAGTAACTGTTTCAAACTCAAAAAATTACAATGCA
This sequence comes from Procambarus clarkii, assembly GCF_040958095.1. Lineage (NCBI taxonomy): Eukaryota > Metazoa > Arthropoda > Malacostraca > Decapoda > Cambaridae > Procambarus > Procambarus clarkii. The sequence continues at coordinate 11,822,574 of NC_091208.1, read as the reverse complement.
GGACTGAAAACAGATGTTTGTTCACCCAAAGGGTTATAAACCCATGAGACCGCCTACCCACCGAAACCGCAAATGCCAAAATTGTTTAATTTTAAAATCAAGCTAGAAAAAAATCATCAGGACAAATTGGGGGGGGGGGGAGCCTTTGACAAGCCAACCGCTTCCTATCCATATCGAAACCACTAGAGTGTTAGTGACCTTCAGGTAAATTCACGTAAATTATATCCCAAATTTCTTTTCCTCATATCTCAGCTCCTCGTTCTCATATCTCAGCATTTTCTCCTCATATCCCTTCCTTGTACTATATAGGCATACTAATTTGGCCGTTCCTCTTGATAATTACCTTATATATGATTCTTATTTATTTCTGGGTCTGTCAAACATCCGCATGAGGCGTATACCAGACGTTTTCCTATTTTTTTCTCTTTATTAATAAAAAAACAGAAAATGATTACAATATAAAACAAGGGCGCCAAAGCACCAATTTTGAACAAATCATCTTAACAAAACAAAATAGGGTAAGTGACACGAAAACAAAGTATTACACACAGCATCACATATATGAACAAACAAAATTTTATATAACATAGTAACAACAAGAAAGAGAAAACAACGGTACATAGCAATATGCTTAACAAGGAAAACATGAAACCAGAAACACATAAAGCAAAGAAAAAATGGTACACAGAAACACACTGGAAGAAAACGCGCACCATTCAGACGGGGCGTGCCAACATGACATAGTAAGTAAAACACCCAACACACACCAAAAGAAAATGAAACGTACCAAAGGAATGAAACACATTTAATCCAAAAGGGTACAAAAGAAAAAGAAAAGTAAAGTTAAATACAAAGTAAAACCACACGTAACAAACTGTACACCATACAACAACAGACATCATACCACAGAAACAGAAACACATTTCACACACAGGAACAGAGCACAAACAAAATAGCACACACAGCACACAGAAATCCTGCATACAAAAAATTTCACACCAAACGGGAAAGCTCAATTAAAGACATAGAAACAACAATGCAATAAGTATATCACAGGAAATATAACATGAAATAGTAGTAGTAGTAGGCATCCATCAGTCTCAGGAGACTATGGGATGCCTGGTTATCGGTCTAAGTGGCCTCACCAGGGTAGGTTGAAATGGAGGAGAAGCTGTTACCCATGCAGCAGGTCCCCCCTCTCCACGGCGCCGAAAGTCTCCAATGGAAAGGCAAAATGCCAATACGATTGGTTCCAGCGCCGTTGCAGTAACTGAGAGTTCCAGAGTTGACCACGAAGCTGGTGAAATAAAGCTCAGGGACTCCAAGTCCTGAGACCGCCGTGGTCGGGGCCGAAGAACCACCCCAGCAAGGGCAAGAACGACCCCAGCCTCCTGAAGAAGAGCCTGGGCTGCACGAGCCCTGGGAGGTGGACGTTTCGGTCCCATACCTATGGGTTCCAAACAGAGATCGTCACAGCCCCCTTTCACCCGAGCTCAGCTTCCTTCAAGACCAAGCAGAAGGAAGAGTGATAATTATTAGATACAACAATTATTATTATAATTAGTATAATAATAATATAATTAATTAGTAGTTATCAACATATGAAATAGAACATAGGAAATAGAACAGAGTACCATACCTTGAGGTGTTTTCAGAGCTTAGCGTCCCCGTGGCTCGGTTGGCGACCAGGCCTCAACATTACAAACAAAATGCAACACCTAGATGGAGCGAGCCAAAAATGGACACATGACGTAAGCACATAAGACAAGGCATCAAGTACATAAGGAAATGGCGTACACAAAGCAAGCACTACGTATATTTAGCTGGGAACTCTACGCCAGAAAGCGCTAGCAGTACGCTTCCCAAATCAGCATGATGTCATTGGTTATCCGGCCACCAGGTGGCGCCCATGGCTGAGGCATCAAATCCGGCACCCAATAAATAAACTCCCTCACCCATGGCACCCAGATAGTAGAAGAGTACCATGGGATCAGACGTACACAGGCATTCCGAGAGTGTTCCAACACCTGACCGTCGCGGATCACGTCCCCGGAAGCCATGACAAGGCCCCCCACAGAACAGGGCACCTCATTGAGGGGAACCGCAAGGGACTCAAGTGCGTCATGGTCCCCGCCAACGGGCAAAGGAGCCAAGGCCTCGCGACGCACATCCTATCTCAGCACCATGCCGCTGTCCCGATCATCAGGGGCAACCTCCAACTGTGGGAAGCCAACAACAGGAGGCGCAAGGTGGTGGGGGAGGTACAGGAAGCAACGCGGAGCCCCTCACAGCCCCGTCACCTATGGCGTGGTACACCGGAGCACCAAACTCCCCCAAGTACCGACACAGGAGGTCCGCAGGGAACTCAAAGGGCGCCCCATGCATTGCCACATACGTCGTCGTACCGCAGCGATCGGAGATAGTCATGGATCCACCATCATCAGGAAGAGTGAAGGAGTGCCCTAATGGCGCTCGACGAGATCATGTTAAACCACCGAGGAGCCGAACCTCACAATAGCCTGCCTCCCAGCAAGCAGCTGCACACCACACACGGCTTCCACAGGAACACGTAAATTGACCAGGAATTTTCCGGCAAATTCCACGCCAATAGTGTCCTACCACAGAGGACACAGGCACCCCCCATACTGCAAGGCCAACACAGCCCCAGGGGCCCCTCAGTAAAGCACGTCACTCAGGCCACGTCAGCAGCCACACCAGGACCTGCACTCCACGTCGGGTTGTCAACAAATGGGGGGACAGACAAAACAATCGTACCCCACGGCCACCAGGGCGCAACTCCAGAGCCTCCTCGTTCTCATATCTCGGTTTCTCCTCATATCCCTTCCATGTACTATATAGGCATACTAACTTGGCCCTTCCTCTTGATAATTACCTTATCTTTGATTCTTATTTACTTCTGGAGTCTCTCAATCATCCGCATGAGGCGTATACCAAACGTTTTCCTAAATAGTCGCTCTGGCTTAGTGCTTTCTTCTCTAAGAAAGAGGAATATGGGCTGTAGTCAGTTGCATAATGATTTCCTTGTGACAGCTCTGAGGAAGAACAGTGTGAGGCAGGGTTGCCGTCTTTCCAAATAACTTTTACATGGATCGAATGAGGAGCACTCTATTCAGATAACTGTCAAATATTGAAGAATGTAGTTTTTTCTGTTAAAAATGCAACCTGTATTTAATTGTTGGTTATACAATAGAAATTTGGCAGCACATGGAGAGCAGGAGGCAGCTGTCACCAACACGGCCAAGGCAGCTGCATGTTGAAATCTTGGGTGGTCAGAGGTGCAGGGATACTCATTTGTTTTGTATCCTAGATAGTTGTTATTTCCTCTGTTTAAGTACCTTGTCATTGAGTAATAACATTAGCCAATGTCCTCAAGTTAATTGTACCCAGTGCTCTTAGTGTAGTTAGTAATTTACATAGTGTTAGTTTATTTTTCATCGTTTTATTTATCCAGGGAATATTATTATTGGGACCTTCATTATTTTCCAGTGCTTTTCTATTCATTTGGTCCTGTAAATTGGAGCTGGGTATTCTCTCACAATTTCGGATTAACCCAGTGCAAAATCACCAATGTAATAAGCGTTTTTTATGTGAATATAATTGTTAAAAGTATCAGTTTACTTTTATAACTATAATAAATGTACTACAGAGAACTATAATAAAAGTATCGAGTATCTTTGTACCGTTTCTCTTATGATTTACCCTTAGACAACAAGGCATGAAAATTATAGTGTTATTAAGTTTTAAACTGGAGAGAGGAACTGAGACTTTAGGAATCATTTGAACCATTCTTAATAAAACAATAATAATAGTGACCTTGTGTACAACTAAACGTTAAGTTTTCCACAGACCTACTGGGAATTGCAAGTTTTGTAGCACACTTACTTGTTATGTGTAAGTTAACCATGTAGGCTTGATGTCAACTAATATCATCTTCAATAGATAATATTAATAGTCTATTAAATGGGAATAATGTCAATCTATAAATTATTAATACTGATAGCAATGATATGGCTTGTTTATTCTATGGCACATGACTTTGGTCTATTGGCATTGTAACGATATATATTGTTTTCCTTTTAATATTAAACTTAAAGTTAGTAGACAAGACTGTCAAAATATTGATATCAATATTTTGACAAGGGACTGCTTAGATTGATATCATAAGATAGGATGTAACTCTGGTAGATGGTAGAAAAAATTATGTTTTTTCCTTGAAAGAGTTAAATTCATGCCTCCAATTAATCTTGTGTTGGTAATGATACTATATAATTGCGTACTGATCCCATGTAAATTACTATATACTTATTGCTATATGTAACTACTACTCGTTTATTTAAAATAACTTGGCTTTAGTTATAATTAGGACTTTACTGACCTTTAAATAATAATAATGCTTCAATGTGTCTGGCTAGAGGTGGCCTGTTTATACATATTATTATTATTATACAGTACATGTTAAGCTTATATCGAGGTTCGCCCCCCCCCCCCAGGTAGAATTTCTGACTCTCCAGTATGCAACCTCAAAACAAGATGACTAACTCCTAGGTATCTGTTTACTGCTAGATGGACAGACGTATTAGGTGACAGGAAACGTGCCTAACAATTTCTGACCCGCTGGGGATTCGAACCCAGAATTCTCGATTGTCAGTCGAGAACGAACCCGACTGTATTACCGGGACCCTAAACTGTTCTATTATGTTAATATGCATAAATCACAAACTACACTAGGAGTTAACGTGACTAGTTTTTTCAGTCATAAACCATAAACAGTGATTTACAAATTTAAGGGCATCAAATTTCGACCTAAAAAGGTTTCTAGTTCCATAGCTAATAATCATCTTTACAATGTACATTTCAGCAATTATTACATGACAATGTTTGCAATAACAAAGACAACAGCCTATAAAAGACGCTGATTGAACTTACCGCAAAATATATAAATGGAGAATTACTGGCATGTTAATTCACCACATCCTTCATCTAGTAACAGACTATACAGAACCTGTTCACGTTGTTTTAGATTCAGCTACTCGGAACAAAAAGTTCAAAGTTGCACGGGCTATGGTGAGCCAGTAATGGATTACCTGGCACAGGACCGGGAATTCACGTTTGACCATAACCCAGGGATATCCGAGCTGGTTGGTGAGCTGTATGCTAAAGTGTAAAACAAACTCGTGTATACAAAAGGAGACATATATTTTCCAGTGGGATCAGGGCTCAGCTCTGCCGATCTCCGACTGCTGGAAAGTGACGTCAGTTTTGGAACACAAGACGGCGCAAGTAATCAACTGATGGGAAGTCGCCTTGTAGAATTACTATGTGTATGAGGTGCTGGATTTTCTTTAATAATAAAAGTACTAAAGTTTTGTTGGGTAATTAGGATATATATATATATATATATGTCGTACCTAGTAGCCAGAACTCACTTCTCAGCCTACTATGCAAAGCCCGATTTGCCTATTAAGCCAAGTTTTCCTGAATTAATATATTTTCTCTATTTTTTTTCTTATGAAATGATAAAGATACCCATTTCATTAAGTATGAGGTCAATTGTTTTTCATTGGAGATAAAATTAAAATAGATATATGACCGAACCTAACCAACCCTACCTAACCTAACCTAACCTATCTTTATAGGTTAGGTTAGGTTAGGTAGCCGAAAAAGTTAGGTTAGGTTAGGTTAGGTAGGTTAGGTAGTCGAAAAACAATTAATTCATGAAATTTAGGCTTATTAAGCAAATCAGGCCTTGCATAGTAGGCTGAGAAGTGAGTTCTGGCTACTAGGTACGACATATATATATATATATATATATATATATATATATATATATATATATATATATATATATATATATATATATATATATATATATATATATATATATATATATATATATGTCGTACCTAATAGCCAGAACGCACTTCTCAGCCTACTATTCAAGGCCCGATTTGCCTAATAAGCCAAGTTTTCATGAATTAATGTTTTTTCGTCTACCTAACCTACCTAACCTAACCTAACCTAGCTTTTTTTGGCTACCTAACCTAACCTAACCTATAAATATAGGTTAGGTTAGGTTAGGTAGGGTTGGTTAGGTTCGGTCATATATCTACGTTAATTTTAACTCCAATAAAAAAAAATTGACCTCATACATAGAGAAAAGGGTTGCTTTATCATTTCATAAGAAAAAAATTATAGTAAATATATTAATTCAGGAAAACTTGGCTTATTAGGCAAATCGGGCCTTGAATAGTAGGCTGAGAAGTGAGTTCTGGCTACTAGGTACGACATATATATATATATATATATATATATATATATATATATATATATATATATATATATATATATGTCGTACCTAATAGCCAGAACGCACTTCTCAGCCTACTATTCAAGGCCCGATTTGCCTAATAAGCCAAGTTTTCATGAATTAATGTTTTTTCGTCTACCTAACCTACCTAACCTAACCTAACCTAGCTTTTTTTGGCTACCTAACCTAACCTTACCTATAAATATAGGTTAGGTTAGGTTAGGTAGGGTTGGTTAGGTTCGGTCACATATCTACGTTAATTTTAACTCCAATAAAAAAAATTGACCTCATACATAGAGAAAAAGGTTGCTTTATCATTTCATAAGAAAAAAATTATAGTAAATATATTAATTCAGGAAAACTTGGCTTATTAGGCAAATCGGGCCTTGAATAGTAGGCTGAGAAGTGAGTTCTGGCTACTAGGTACGACATATATATATATATATATATATATATATATATATATATATGTCGTACCTAGTAGCCAAAACGCACTTCTCAGCCTACTTTGCAAGGCCCGATTTGCCTAATAAGCCAAGTTTTCATGAATTAATTGCTTTTTGACAACCTAACCTACCTAACCTAACCTAACCTAACTTTTTCGGCTACCTAACCTAGCCTAACCTATAAAGATAGGTTAGGTTAGGTTAGGTAGGGTTGGTTAGTTTCGGTCATATATCTACGCTAATTTTAACTCCAATAAAAAAAAATTGACCTCATACATTAAGAAATGGGTAGCTTTATCATTTCATAAGAAAAAAATTAGAGAAAATATTTTAATTCAGGAAAACTTGGCATATTACGCAAATCGGGCCTTGCATAGTAGGCTGAGAAGTGCGTTCTGGCTACTAGGTACGACATATATATATATATATATATATATATATATATATATATATATATATATGTCGTACCTAGTAGCCAGAACGCACTTCTCAGCCTACTATGCAAGGCCCGATTTGCCTAATAAGCCAAGTTTTCATGAATTAATTGTTTTTCGACTACCTAACCTACCTAACCTAACCTAACCTAACTTTTTCGGCTACCTAACCAAACCTAACCTATAAAGATAGGTTAGGTTAGGTTAGGTAGGGTTGGTTAGGTTCGGTCATATATCTACGTTAATTTTAACTCCAATAAAAAAAATTGACCTCATACATAATGAAATGGGTTGATTTATCATTTCATAAGAAAAAAATTAGAGAAAATATATTAATTCAGGAAAACTTGGCTTATTAGGCAAATCGGGCCTTGAATAGTAGGCCAAAAAGTGAGTTCTGGCTACTAGGTACGACATATATATATATATATATATATATATATATATATATATGTCGTACCTAGTAGCCAGAACGCACTTCTCAGCCTACTATGCAAGGCCCGATTTGCCTAATAAGCCAAGTTTTCCAGAAATAATAAATTTTTTCTAATTTTTTTCTTATGAAATGATAAAGCTACCCATTTAATTATGTATGAGGTCAATTTTTTTTATTGGAGTTCAAATTAATGTAGATATATGACCGAACCTAACCAACCCTACCTAACCTAACCTAACCTATCTTTATAGGTTAGGTTAGGTTAGGTAGCCGAAAAAGTTAGGTTAGGTTAGGTTAGGTAGGTTAGGTAGTCGAAAAACAATTAATTCATGAAAACTTGGCTTATTAGGCAAATCGGGCATTGCATAGTAGGCTGAGAAGTGCGTTCTGGCTACTAGGTACGACATATATATATATATATATATATATATATATATATATATATATATATATATATATATATATATATATATATATATATATATATATATATATATATATATATATATATATATATATATATATGTATATATATATATATATATATATATATATATATATATATATGTATATATATATATATATATATATATATATATATATATATATATATATATATATATATATGTTGTACCTGGTAGCCAGAACGTCGTACTTGGCCTACTATGCAAGGCCCGATTTTCCTAATAAGCCAATTTTTCCTGAATTTATATATTTTTCCAATTTTTTTCTTATGAAATAATAAATCTGTCCATTTCATTATGTATAAGTTAATTTGTTTAAATTTGAGTTAAAACTAACGTAGATATATGACCAAACCAAACCAACCCTACCTAACCTAATCTAACCTGGCATAACCTAACCTAAACTAACACAACTAAGTCAATAATTTATGTTCTTATTATAACATAATAATAATTCAAACAAACTAATTGGAAACAATATATTGAAAATAAAGAAAATCACTCGGCCTATTAAGCAAATCGGGCCTTGCATAGTAAGCCGAAAAGTTCGTTCTGGCTACTAGGTACGTCATATATATATATATATATATATATATATATATATATATATATATATATATATATATATATATATATATATATATATATACATATATATGTCGTACCTAGTAGCCAGAACGCACTTCTCAGCCTACTATACAAGGCCCAGTTTGCCTAATAAGCCAACTTTTCATGAATTAATTGTTTTTCAACTACCTAACCTACCTAACCTAACCTAACCTAACTTTTTCGGCTACCTAACCTAACCTAACCTATAGAGATAGGTTAGGTAGGGTTGATTAGGTTCGGTCATATATCTACGTTAATTTTAACTCCAATAAAAAAAAATTGACCTCAATCATAATGAAATAGGTAGCTTTATCATTTCACAAGAAAAAAATTAGAGAAAATATATTAATTCAGGAAAACTTGGCTTATTAGGCAAATCGGCCCCTGCATTGTAGGCCGAGAAGTGCATTCTGGCTACTAGGTACGTCATATATATATATATATATATATATATATATATATATATATATATATATATATATATATATATATATATGTCGTACCTAGTAGACAGAACGCACTTCTCAGCCTACTATGCAAGGCCCGATTTGCCTAATAAGCCAAGTTTTCATGAATAAATGTTTTTTCGACTACCTAACCTACCTAACCTAACCTAACTTAACTTTTTCGGCTACCTAACCGAACCTAACCTATAAAGACAGGTTAGGTTAGGTTAGGTAGGGTTGGTTAGGTTCGGTTATATATCTACGTTAATTTTAACTCCAATAAAAAAAGTTGACCTCATACATTATGAAATGGGTAGCTTTATCATTTCATAAGAAAAAAATTAGAGAAAATATATTAATTCAGGAAAACTTGGCTTATTAGGCAAATCGGGCCTTGTATAGTAGGCTGAGAAGTGCGTTCTGGCTACTAGGTACGACATATATATATATATATATATATATATATATATATATATATATATATATATATATATATATATATATATATATATATATATATATAATCATATATATATAATCATATATATATAATATATATATATATAATCCATATAAATTATAATCCCTTGGTACAGTGCTGATCAAAACAAAGACAAAACACAATGTAAAATAAAATAATGATTACGTTACTCTACAATAAGCAAGACAAAAATTAGTTAAAGGTGCTGAGAATATTGGCTGGCTGAAACCTCCACTAGTATACTGGACGTATGCTTAGATAGAAGCGTCAGCTCTAGAACACAAAGAATATTCTGAGGCTAACTGCTCGTGCAAGACTATATATAGGCGATGCAGACGGCGCTGAAGTCGCGTGAAGTCACTGACTCACCAATGGGGAGAGCGTTGGCTTAAAGTGGTAGTTTGGTGATCGACGAGGGTGTTTCTGCGACAGTGAGGAGGGGGGGGGGGGTGGAGTGAGTGTACCTCCCAGTAGAGACGTCTGTTATTCCACTTCTATAATATTCTTGAATGTAGTATCTTGATGTTGCAGATGTATAGAAGTAACGAGATGTAGGAAAGGGCAGGTACCCAGGTATGTGACAGTAATCTCTTGAGAGAGATTGCTGTCACATATTTCACAAAAAAATATATTTTTGCTTAGTAAAAACCAAAAGTAGATACTTTGTTTTTTAGGTGACAAACTTTACATTTTATTTTGAACAAATTATATAATTTATTATATAAAAAAATCTTTGCAAAAATAAATTTGAGAATTTTATAATATCTGCCAAAAATAATTTTGGGGTTTTATTACCCACAAATAATATATTTTGCGAGTTAAAGACCTCCAGTATAGACTTCGAGTATTGTTATGTAAAAATATATATAAAAAAATTTAAATAAAATAAGAAATATTATATAAATTCTTAAAACATACACAACACATATAAAATTTGTTTTATAAAATTAATCAACTGGAAATAAATTTATATTATATATACCTGGAGAAATTTTTCATAATTCTATCTTCACAATAATATTTCAAAATAATATATAAAAATCATGAAAACAAGTAACTCCTAAAAATATTAGAAAACTCTAAACCCTTTCATTAAGTAAGCATATATATATTGATATAATATTATTATATATATTATATTTACATAATGTATATTATATATTTATTAATATAATTAGTATAAAGAACTGTATTTTGAAATATGTGTGTGTTTGAAGTTATATTTACTTTGAAAGACAAGAATCAATTAAAAGAGATTGTACTTGAAACGTCTATTGAATAATGTTTGAAATCATGAACAGATAGATGTATGAAATTAAAACCTCTAAGTCCAATAACTGTCACCCCAGGTGTCATAGTTAGTTAGTGGTTATAACATATTGTTTACAATGGCTTAATTTCATGTGGAGAGGAGTAGTAGTGGAGAGTATGCCATAGAGGGGCCGTTTTGCTTTCTTCGACGGCCCCTCTATGGCATACCCGTTTTTAGTTACCCCGGTGAGATTTGACGGCCCCTCTATGGCATACCCGTGTTTAGTGTGTTTAGTTTAGTTTAGTTTAGTGTTTAGTTTAGTTTAGTTCTAATGGTTAATGACGTCACCAGGTAGCCGCTCAATGTCCTTGCACAGGTACAATCAAGAGGATTAAAAGGTCCTGACTTGGCGTACCCGTTTTTAGTTACCTCTGGTAGTGATAGCCTTATAGTTCATGAATCCATTCAGTCACACCTCCATCATGTCACCCCTATTTCTTCTTCACCTTTCTAGAGATTTTAAATTAAGCTTTGTTAATCTTTCTTCGGAGATTGCTTATTGAGCATATATCATCTTCGTTCTTTGAACATATAAAAATTTCAATTTTTATATGTTCAATTTTCTCTTTGTTATATCACATTATTGTGATTTCTTTGTTTTAAGATTGAGTCAATCTGTCTGTCCATGGTTGGAGGTCAGATGCTTAGGGATAGTCTTTAACTAAACACATTATTTTATTTTATAGTAAAACCTGTCGAAAACTGAATGCATCTAATTTTAATAGTAATAACCTATACACGGTTCCCTTCTCTCCCTCATAATTTTTCTACCTTATCATTTGCTCAGTTGGATGAATAAATAAATATATTCTGTAGTACATATCAAATCTTTCTCCGAATGTCTCTTCAAGCTGTTGTTACTGCTAAAACTTCTCCTACATATAAATCATTTATATTGCTTTATGCCTATATGTTTATTATTAATATGATCGTTCAAGTATATCTTAAGGAAGAAACCTTTAACACATATATGACACATATAAGGCTTTTTGCCTGTATGTATTTTAAGATGTCTCTTAAAGCACATTTTATAATTAAAATTTCTTCCACACGTAGAACATTTATAAAGATCTTTACCTGTATGTTTTTTTCAAGTGCGTTTTCAAAGTACGTTTATGTGTAAAAATTTTCATGCATTTCAGAACATTGATAGAGCTTTCGTGATTTTTTAAGTGTGTCTTCAGGGAGTCTGGCCATCTGAATTTCTTATTACAATCTGAACACTGATAACGTTTCTCGAGATAATTTATCTTGGGATGAGGTGGTAATGGTAGCCAATTTCTATCACTTTCACTCACTTTATCTTCATCACACTCATTTTGTAAGACTCCTCTCCATCGGTTTGTCGTGGTTAGATTATAATATATATATATATATATATATATATATATATATATATATATATATATATATATATATATATATATATATATATATATATATATATATATATATATATATATATATATATATATATATATATATAAATATGTACATATATATAAATATTTACTCCTTTCTTATATATGAAAAAAGATAATTATATTATTATATTTTTATTTTATGAAAGATTAAAAGATTCTATAGATTTTTTATAAAGAGAAAAAATTATATACCACATAATAAAAAAGATTAAAATTTAGAAAAAGATCCATGAATTTAAAAAAAACTTTCAAATTAGCGTTACTACCCCAATTCTTTTATTGTTCCTCGTTTAATTATTTTGTTATTTTGACACCAGATGAGTCAGATTTAAAAGAATAATAGTTTAATAAAAGTCGTCATAATGTTTTTATATTACTACGTCGAAGAATCGGAATTTACAGACTTAGATTACATCGAACATACATACGAGGTCTATACCTGTTTTCTAATTGACCATTCATTATTTTTTTCAAATCTGTGAAATCAAATTGAATCTGTTTTTCAAATCTAAAGATGAAGGCCAAATGCTTGATGTAAAACTTGAAGAAAACTAAAGGCGTCTAAAAATAATGTAAACTCTTACACTGTCCCTGTCTCCCTCACAATAGATCAGTTTAATGAATTACTTGTTACCTATATTCTTCAATACATATCGCCTCTTTCTCTAAATGTCTCTGCAAATGGTTGTTAATAGTAAACTTTCTCCCACACATAGAACATATATAAGGTTTTATGCTTGTATGTATATTAAGATGATCATCCAAGTGGCCCCTACTAACAAACCCTTTAGCGCATATATGACACTTATAAGGTATTTCGCCTTTATGTCTTTTTAAATGTGTTTTTAATCTGGTTTTATAATTAAAATTTCTCCCACACTTAGAACATTTATGAAGACCTTCACCTGTATGAATTTTCAAATGCATTTTCAAGGTACGTTTTTTACTAAAACATTTCATGCATTCAGAACATTGATAAAGCTTTTCATGTATTTTCAAGTGAGTCTTCAAGGAGTCTGGCCATCTAAATTTTTTATTACAGTCCGAACATTCATAACGTTTCCCGATATAATTTCTACCACTTCTAGTCTGTTTGTCTGTCTCCTTGTTAAAATTAGTCGAAATAAAAACTGAGTTTAACATCATACAAAATATTTTTATCAACTTTCCTTTTTAATAAGTAAATTTTATATAATATTATATATTAAAACCAATTTGGGAAAGGTGTAGAGGCTTATTTGACTGGTGGAATTGATTTGTAACAACATGCAACATTTTTAGTACTGTCTAGAAAGTAGGATGGGTTTCAATCCCTCTGAGAAATTTATAAGATAATGATCATGTCTCGGTTCCATTAATCTTTCCTCATAGCTCATACCCCTCAGCACAGGGATTAACTTGGTGGCATCCCTCTGAACCTTTTCTAACTTTGTTTGTGTTTGACTAGATGTGAACTCCATGCTGGAGCCGCATATTTCTAGTATAGGTCTGATATATATATATATACGGTGTGTGTGTTTTGTTCCAGTAAAACTGGACCACAAAATACTTATAATCTAGGCCTTATGTTTCACACCATAACAAGTTTTAATGTTGATCAAAAAGTCTATCCTAATATGCAAAATGACATGAATATATCTGTTCATCTGGGAGATATTCTTATCCTGATTCAAAGATCTTTTTACAGATGTTAGCTAGGCCGTCTAATCTCATAGACCAGGGAGTGAAAGTGATCTGGGTCGATACATGCAGATGAAACGAAAATTTGACCCCCACCGATATCTATTCTCATATTCAAACCAGCGTTACGGAAAAACTAATTCCCATGCATTATCGACACAATAGATCTTAGGTCAGCACTCATCAGAAGTATGTAATCTAAAAAATATATTTCTGACGACGTTCTAACATACATTACATGGGTGTTAGCTTTTGTATAAAAAAATACAAACGAAGATGATTCTATAGAATCTTTTTGGCTTCTACCATCGTCAGTCAATACAATAAATATATAAGTTTTTTGAAGAGTGGGCCTCTTAGTTTCTTTTTCAAATAGTTCTACGAGACGTCTGACATTCAAAAGTGGACGATCATGTTGAGGTAGAGGAAGTACTTCTTCGTCCTCATTGTATCCATTTGCATTACCATGCGTCACATAAATAAAAAGAAAGGAATTGGTATATATTGGTAGTTGGTAAAAGAATTGCAACCGGAAGTGCTACTGCCCTCACACGGATCCTGCAGCCTCTCAGACACACAAACTAGATTTTTTACTCAATTTCCCCATGCACACACACACACACACACACACTCACACACACACACACACACACTCACAGACACACACACACACACACACACACACACACACACACACACACACACACACACACACACACACACACACACACACACACACACACACACACACACACACACACACAGGCAGGCAACAAAAATAAGGCAAGAAAGAGAAGGGTGGGCAGACTGCATATTTTTGGATTGTCAGAAAGCCTTTGATACAGTGCCACATAAGAGGCTAGTGCGAAAGTTGGAGATGCAGGCTGGAGTGAAAGGGAAGGTACTCCGGTGGATAGAGGAGTACCTAAGCAACAGGAGACAACGAGTCTGTGTGAGGGGTGAGGTCTCAGATTGGCGAGACGTTACAAGTGGAGTCCCGCAGGGGTCAGTCCTTGGACCTATACTGTTTCTGGTATATGTAAATGATCTCCCAGAGGGTATAGATTCGTTCCTCTCAATGTTTGCTGACGATGCAAAAATTATGAGGAGGATTGAAACAGAGGATGATGGTAGGAGGCTACAAGATGACCTAGATAGACTGAGTGAATGGTCCAACAAATGGCTGTTGAAGTTCAACCCGAGTAAATGCAAAGTAATGAAACTATGCAGTGGAAACAGGAGGCCAGACACAGGATACAGAATAGGAGATGAAGTACTTAATGAAACAGACAGAGAGAAAGATCAAGGAGTTGATATCACACCAAACCTGTCTCCTGAAGCTCACATAAAGAGAATAACGTCTGCGGCATATGCGAGGCAGGCTAACATCAGAACGGCGCTCAGGAACCTGTGTAAGGAATCATTCAGAATCTTGTACACCACATATGTAAGACCAATCCTGGAGTATGCGTCCCCAGCATGGAGCCCGTACCTTGTCAAGCACAAGACGAAGCTGGAAAAAGTCCAAAGGTATGCTACGAGACTATTCTCAGAACTAAGAGGCATGAGTTATGAGGAAAGGCTGCGGGAAATACACCTTACGACACTGGAAGACAGAAGAGTAAGAGGGGACATGATCACAACTTACAAAATCCTCAGGGGAATCGACCGGGTAAACAAGGATGAACTATTCAACACTGGAGGGACGTGAACAAGGGGACACATGTGGAAACTGAGTACCCAAATAAGCCACAGAGACATTAGAAGGAACTTTTTCAGTGTCAGAGTAGTTAGTAAATGAAATACACTAGGAAGTGATGTGGTGGAGGCTGACTCCATACACAGTTTCAAATGAGAGGCGGGACCAAAGAGCCAGAGCTCAACCCCCGCAAACACAACTAGGTGAACACACACACACACACACATTCACTATGCCATGTCGTGGCATTGTCGACTTAGATGTGTCAGGGATCATCCTGGGAGTAAGTTCGAACCCTCCTCACGGCCCCTTGTGGATTTTTTCATTTGATGCATCATGCTATTGTGATTTCTGATGTGAAGAACAAGACCAACAACTGAGAAGCATATACATCGTTTTCTTTTCAGCCATTGTTTGGATGATGCAAAAACTACCTTTTATCCCACTGGGGAAGCCCTAATATTCATGAATTGCCATCGACTAAAGGCACTAATACCCTTTGATAGTGAAAGATAAATTAAATGTAAAATTAAAAAAATAAAAGTAAATTGCTTTTACCACGACGACACATACTACACTTTCGTTAATAACAACCACATCAACAAAGAATACTGTAAATCCTCAACAACTGCCTCAGTTATTACCCCAGCCGCATGTTGCAGAGTTGGGAACAGCTAACAGAATACATGAAGATTCTTACTGGGGTCCAATAACAACTACTCATGGGCAAAATAATAATAAGAATACAGAAATAGCACCAGAAAAAGTCAATGTCGGTAAGAAAATGAAAAACTGGGCTATTTCTTTTATGTATCTGTTTTTTTTTTATTGGTTTAATAGTCACGTTTTATCTACTAGGAACAAATATTTAAATAAATCATTTGTGTCATTATTAATTTGTATTATTGCTCTTTTATTAATTACATTTATATTAACCTATCATTAATATCAATACAAATCAATTGTTTCTTATGCCCAGAAAATAGCCCCTCCAGCTAAACAACTTATAAATTTATTAAATAATTAAATTTCATGGCACTTATTATTTTTGTTTCCTGATTCTCATCATCAATTTACACTTAAAGTTTCCCCTCCACTTAATAGTGAGTCTCCACTCACCGCATAATATTATTAATAAGAATGGAAAGGCAGTACTTACTGCCAGTACTGAACCCACACCACCATCATCCATCACAACATGCGGGGGGAAAAAACCAGGTCTGAGAGATGGCAATAAATATCCAACCTAATAAACGAGTTGTGAATACAGAACATACATCGACTTGACTCCATTATGTACAGTAAAAGTTTAAAAACGAG
This sequence comes from Procambarus clarkii, assembly GCF_040958095.1. NCBI lineage: Eukaryota > Metazoa > Arthropoda > Malacostraca > Decapoda > Cambaridae > Procambarus > Procambarus clarkii. The sequence goes on along the minus strand of NC_091208.1, from coordinate 11,805,495 downwards.
TAAGGATAATTTAGACAATTATTTTATCGAGTGTAAGGATGATCTGAATGATCCCGCCATTTTGCTAAAAATTACCTCTTTATATTATCTGTTAGATTAGGGACCTGCCCTAAACGCTGTGCTTACTAATGGCTTTACAAGAATGTGAACACATCATGCTATGTACTCTCATAAACCAAATGTAACTTATTGTATATATATAAATAAATAAATAATAAATTATAGATGACGTTAATCTTTCAACTATAGACATTGCCATTTGCTTATCCCAATAAAAACATCCAATAAATATGTGTATCCATCACTCTTTATAAAAATACATTTTAAATAACAGGTAATGCGATATGTATCACGTTAACAATAGGGAACATTGTGAAATAAAATCACATCATTCCCATATCTTTATACATCTCTTAATATCATTCCAATCGCATTGTTAATGATTTTTATAGATGCACTCAATAATTTAAGAAAGAGTTGGTGTCTTGGAAAAGCATTCAGGCTCATTAAAAATTTTCATTAATGGTTCGTTTTCATTAAAAAACACAAGACCGTTATAAAATATTACATCTATTATGTTGACCAGACCACACACTAGAAGGTGAAGGGACGACGACGTTTCGGTCCGTCCTGGACCATTCTCAAGTCGATTGTGATGAGGAAGTAGAGACAGGCAATAAATAGGCAAGAGAGAGCTGAGGAGCAAAGTAAGGTGTAGTAGAGGGGCTAGTAATAATAATAAGAGCTGCAGAGGGCCTATTGGCCCATACGAGGCAGCTCCTATTATAACCACCGAATGAGAAGGAGATAGGAATAAGAAGAGGATAGCAAGGGAGCGTAGGAGAAGACAATGAACAGAAAAAGGGAGAAGAAAGAGAGAAACGGAAAGAGAAAGAAAGATAAATGGAAGGGGTAGGCTTATGTTAGGTCACGTTTGTTAGAAAGATTAGAGCATTTGAGTATATACTGTGAAAGGGAAGAGTCCACAGCAACAAAGCCAAGACTCAAGTTCATGTTGGGTACACTGTATATTAAAGCCGATTCAACAAGACGGCGTCTGTGTAGAGTAGAGGCAGGAAAGATTATTTTGGAGGAAGACCAATCAGTGAGATAATTAGAATCCCTCACATGGCAGAAGAGAGCATTGTTAGTGTCTGCAGACTTAACACTTCTCTTGTGTTCTTTAAGTCTGTCATTCAGTGTACGGCCAGTTTCGCCAAAGTATTGGAGAGGACAAGACGAACAGGAAATAGAGTAGACACCAGCAGCATTAGAAGCAGGAGGAGCAGTGTGAACTAGATTGCTATGAAGTGTGTTAGTTTGTCGAAAGGCGAGTTTAATGTCAAGAGGACGAAAGGTATTGGTAAAAGTTTTGAGTTCAGATATGAAGGGAAGGCATATTACAGTGCTGCTAGTGTTTGAAGCAGGTTTAGGATGAAAGAAATTTCGTTTAGCTTGAGAGTAGGCACAGTTGATGAAATGCAAAGGGTAACCAAGGCGAGAGAATGATTTGTAGATAAAGGCAATTTCAGAATCAAGAAACTGAGGGTCGCTGATGCGTAGAGCGCGGAGGAAGAGAGAGACGAGGACACTTTTCTTAACAGAAGGAGGATGGTAGGAAAAGAAGTGAATGTACATGCCACTATGCATGAGTTTACGGTAGACAGAAAAAGAGAACCCAGACACAGAGCTGTGAACATGAACATCAAGAAAAGGAAGGAGGGAATTAGATTCCCACTCAACTTTGAAATGGATAGAAGGAGCCAGATTGTTAAGAGAGGCGAAGAAAGGCTGGAAAAGATAAAGGTCATGAGGCCATAAAGTAAAAATGAATGTATATTAAGATGATCATAAGGTAATGATCATCTTTCCTTTTCCATCAACATAGCGAAGCCAAAGAGAGGGACGAGTTTCAATAGAAGGAAGAAGAACAGTTTCGAAGTATTTCATGTAGAAATTAGCAAGAACAGGAGAGAGAGGGGAACCCATAGCGACACCGAAAGTTTGAGTGTAATAATTACCAAATTATTGCCTCGCCACCTGCTATCAAGCCACCTGCTATCGCTGTATCTATCGATGATTTCCGTGTTTTTTGTTAACACTTCTCTGGTGATGGTCTGGTTGTGGGAAGAGATTATATGTTCCTTAATGGAGCCCTGTTGCTTATGAATCGTTATTCGCCTGGAAAGAAATGTTGTCTTGCCTATATACTGAATTTTGAGGCTTACAGTCCCCAAGGGGGCATTTGAAGGCATAGACGACATTGGTCTCTTTTAAAGCGTTCTGCTTTGTGTCTGGAGAGTTTCTCATGAGTAGGTTGGCCGTTTTCTTGGTTTTATAGTAGATCGTCAATTGTATCTTCTGATTTTTGTCTGTAGGGATAACGTTTCTATTAACAATATCTTTCAGGATCCTTTCCTCCGTTTTATGAGCTGTGGAAAAGAAGTTCCTGTAAAATAGTCTAATAGGGGGTACAGGTGTTGTGTTAGTTGTCTCTTCAGAGGTTGCATGGCGTTTCACCTTCCTTCTTATGATATCTTCAACGAAACCATTGGAGAAGCCGTTGTTGACTAGGACCTGCCTAACCCTTCAGAGTTCTTCATCGACTTGCTTCCATTCTGAGCTGTGGCTGAGAGCACGGTCGACATAAGCGTTAACGACACTCCTCTTGTACTTGTCTGGGCAGTCACTGTTGGCATTGAGGCACATTTCTATGTTTGTTTCCTTAGTGTAGACTGCAGTGTGGAAACCTCCGCTCCTTTCCATGACTGTTACATCTAGAAAGGGCAGCTTCCCATCCTTTTCCATCTCGTAAGTGAAACGCATCACAAAATTCCGCTCAAATGCCTCCTTCAGCTCCTGCAGATGTCTGACATCAGGTACCTGTGTAAAAATGTCGTCAACATACCTGCAGTATATGGCCGGTTTCAAGTTCATGTCGACTAAGACCTTTTGTTCGATGGTACCCATGTAGACGTTCGCAAACAGGACACCTAGGGGAGAACCCATGGCGACCCCATCTACTTGCTTATACATGTGCCCATCCGGGCTCAAGAAGGGTGCCTCTTTAGTACAAGCTTGGAATAGTTTCCTTAGAATGTTTTCTGGTATGTCAAGAGGAGTACAGGCCGGACCACGATACACTCTGTCCGCTATCATCCCGATTGTTTCATCCACAGGAACGTTGGTAAACAGTGATTCTACGTCCAACGAATCTCTTATCCCTGTGGCCCGTGTTCCCCGCAGTAAGTCAACAAATTCCTTTGGAGACTTCAGGCTGAAGGTGCAAGGGACATAAGGAGTCAGCAAGCCGTTAAGTCGCTTCGCCAGTCTGTACGTGGGTGTGGGTATTTGGCTGATGATTGGCCGAAGTGGGTTTCCAGGCTTATGTGTCTTGACATTTCCATACGCGTATCCAGGCTTATATTCCCAATAAATTGTTGAATTTATTGGGAAAATAAATTAAAAACTCGTGAGAGTTTTCTCTCAGATAAAACCAAAAATTCGGCCAGCCTACTCATGAGAAACTCTCCAGACACAAAGCAGAACGCTTTAAAAGAGACCAACGTCGTCTATGCCTTCAAATGCCCACTTGAGGACTGTAAGCCTCAAAGAACTCAGTATATAGGCAAGACAACATCTCTTTCCAGGCGATTAACGATGCATAAGCAACAGGGCTCCATTAAGGACCATATAATCTCTTCCCACAACCAGACCATCACCAGAGAAATCTTAGCAAACAACACAGAAATCATAGAGAGATACAGCAATAGCAGGCGGCTTGACATCTGCGAGGCACTACACATCAAGAAGTCAACACCAGAAATCAACAACCAATTAATGCACAACTATATTCTACCCACTTCAAGACTCCGCTCCAATATAGAAGCATCAAGAAATATGGGCCAATAGGCCCTCTGCAGTTACTTCCATTCTTACCTTCAATTTAACCAATTATTACCCATTGTTTCGTGTTCTGTCTTGTGTTGAAAGTTTTGTTCACCTCATCCAAAACCGTTGTAACATATCACCCCACTCAAAATGCGGGTATAAAATAAAATAAAAGCTGTTTAAATCATTGTAAGAACTCTGTTTAGTGTTTGCAGGTTATAGTTGTGTGTGGGTAAATTAAAAGTCTTTGAAAATGTAATAAGTTATTACGAAACACGTTCAAGTGTCGCGTCAGACTAGAAATAGAAATGAATTTTGGAAAGTGATTTTTCAATTACCATCAACAGTGAAAAGAAACATAAGAAATATAGAGAAAATTCGTGTTAGAATTATTAATCTTACTTTTTCGGTCATATTTAATAATATATATATATATATATATATGTGTATATATATATATATATATATATATATATATATATATATATATATATATATATATATATATATATATATGTCGTACCTAGTAGCCAGAACGCACTTCTCAGCCTACTATGCAAGGCCCGATTTGCCTAATAAGCCAAGTTTTCATGAATTAATTGTTTTTCGACTACCTAACCTACATAACATAACCTAACCTAACTTTTTCGGCTACCTAACCTAACCTAACCTATAAAGATAGGTTAGGTTAGGTTAGGTAGGGTTGGTTAGGTTCGGTCATATATCTACGTTAATTTTAACTCCAATAAAAAAAATTGACCTCATTCATAATGAAATGGGTAGCTTTATCATTTCATAAGAAAAAAATTAGAGAAAATATATTAATTCATGAAAAATTGGCTTACTAGGCAAAACGGGCCTTGCATAGTAGGCTGAGAAGTGCGTTCTGGCTACTAGGTACGACATATGTATATATATATATATATATATATATATATATATATATATATATATATATATATATATATATATATATATATATATATATATATATATATATATATATATATATATATATATATATACTAGCAGTGCCCGCCACGCGTTGCTGTGGCTCAGTTTCGTTAAATCGGAAAGAAAGAAAAGAGTAAGCGCACATTTCTAATATGTTTAATATCATAATGCTTGTGGGTATACAATATTTTTTGTTGTGCCATTGTCTGTGGAGATATAGAGATTGTCTGGTTTGCCGACTCTTGAACACGCAACGTATAATTGTCCATGTGAGAAGCAATCCGTGTCTAGGTATAAATTGCACAATTCTAAAGATTGGCCTTGAGCATTGTTGATGGTGATTGCAAACACAAATCGAATTGGAAATTACAATCTCTTTAAATTGAAATGGAACGTCTGTTGGAATCAAAGGAATGCGAGAAATGAGGACATCTTCACCTTTGAAAGGTCCTGTCAAGATTGTTACTTCTACGACGTTGCCGATTAATTTTTTTACTGCAAGGCGCGTGGCGTTGCAAAGTTTTGGCTGGTTGGTAGTTTGCAACATGATAATTGGCAAGCCGATTTTCAATTGCCGTATGTGTGATGGTATCCCTGGTAGATACCATACAATTTGATGGAGTGAATTCAAAAGTTCTGTTTGATAATTAACAGTTTCATCTGCTTCCTCAACAGTGTCGACGGACTTTTATGTGACTGCCTCGCTTTGTATGTTAGACTGAAAAATATTGTTAACGTCGTAGACGTTTTATTCTTGGCCAAAAGAATACCTCGTTCACTCAGCCAATCGTGATTCTTATAATTGGTTTGAATATTGGGAAATAATTTTTTATCTAATTCTTCTTTTGACGTCATTAAATTGCAGAAGTTATGAGGCAATGAAATTCGTCCTGAGGTCAGATCAACCGGCACGTTTACGTTCCCAATTTCCAGAAATTGATGTGAGAATATCCCGTCTGATGGATCGTTTTGCAGTAGCTACATAACTACACGCATATTTGTGGTTAATTTAAATGCCTTTACGTGGCGCCACAAAGTAAAGTATTTCAGGCAGGCATTTATTTCGTCACCTGGTGTCGCACGAGGAATTACAGGTAATGTTTGCCTTTACTCGTATGGGCCAATAGGCCTTCTGCAGTTACCTTTGTTCTTATGAAATCTCCTGCAAGCAATATTAACACGTTCCCAAATGGTCTGATGCTTCCACGCAAATCTTGCAATAATCGATCAAGAGCCTCAAACGATTTTTGTCGGGCATTGTGCATTCATACCAAACAATAAGTTTGCATTTCTGCAATACTTTTCCCAGGCCGGATGCTTTGGAAATGTTGCATGTGGGAGTTTCAATGAATTGCATGTTCAGTGGCGATTTCAAAGCCGAAGTAGCAGTTCATCCACCTGGTAGCAATGTCGCAGCAATTCCGGACGAGGCAAGAGCTAAGGTTATGCCATTTTGAGATCGAAATGCTGCCAGAATCAATATAATTAGTAATGTCTTACCTCTTCCTCTTGGCGCATCTAAGATTTCTACAAGCCCGTTATTGACAGTTTGAATTATTTGATTGTAAATGCCTTTTCGCTCAAGCGTTAGCTTAGGAATATTTGATTAAACATATGACAACAGATCACCCGTGTTGTAATTTTGTTCACGACGCAATTCTACATTGAACGAAGCAGCAGCAGATCGATTTGGTGATGGCATTTCCAATTGATTGAGAACTTTGTTCGCGATTTCTAAGCACAAGTCTTCAATCATTATTAACGCTCCGTTGTAGATTTTTGCTGTAAAATCCATGGACATATTTGAATTTTCCTTGCGTATTCGACGGATAATATCTTCAGCCATACATAGAATCAACACAGAATTGTGTGACATTCCAATGCAATGTCACACAAAATGATTAAATCAAAATGAAAATAAATGAAAATCTATGAAAATTCAATTTATCAATGCAATCGGAAACAATGAAATAGTATCGTAATACGTTTTGTATTGCTTGTGTTGGTCTTATGTGCAATAGAAAAAAAGAAAGTTTTAGAAAAAACTAGTTTTACTAAACGCTGAACGTTTAAAACTAAACTAAACTAAACGCTGTTTAGAAAAAAAGCATGGATTTACCTGTCACAGGTGTGGCATCTACATTGTAGGTATATAAAAACATGCACATACTCGAACGGAACATGGGGCAAAATTTCAAAGCAATCGGTGAAGAACTTTCGGAGATTAAAGCATGTATTGCTCCTGCGTCCTACAGATGGCGCTGTTTAAAAAAAAATAGTTTTTTCCTGTCACAGGTGAGGCATGTATATAATAGGTGTTTAAAAACACTCGCCTATTAAAATGCAACGTTGTGCCAAAATTTCAAAGTAATCGGTAAAGAGGTTTCGAAGCTTTCTCTCACATGAAAAACATATGAGGTTAGGTTCAAAAAGGCATGTTTTTTCAGTCACAGACGTGACATCAATACAATATGCACACACACACACACACACATTCTATATATATATATATATATATATATATATATATATATATATATATATATATATATATATATATAATATATATATATATATATATATATATATATATATATATATGGGGGCAGGGCCTCGTCACATAACAAAAAGAAAAGAGAAGTTTGTCCTTTCGTCTGTGGTAAGGTAATGGGAAGACACACAAAACACAAAGTATATAAACAATGAAATTTTAATTACTCTAAAAAACAAGACATGAATAAAGACAATCTCGTAAAATTCAGAACAGGTCAACAAACAAAACAACATGAATAAATACTGGTAATGAAAAGTTACTCTAAGACAAGAATGCAAGTTAAAATAAATCAAATAAGTGAGGTGCTGGGAATACTGGCTTCAAGCTGCCACCTCCCTTAGTACACGACAGCCAAGGCTTAGTCTACTAGCGAGAGATGTCAACTCCAAGGAGCACAGAGATATTCTGAGGAGTACGGCGTGCTGCTGCCCAGACGTCGACTCCTGGTGGTGGCGTGAGTGCAGTTGCGGCGAGTCACCAGCCAATCAGCAACAGGCAGGCGGAGAATGAGCAGTTTGCTGGTTACGGCGGGCTGTAGCCGGTGTGTCGGGGTGTGCATGGTACGATTTGCTTCCTGGGCAAAACGTTTGGCGATACTGGTGGATGTATCTTCTATATAGTATCTTGTACTTTAAAGACGTAAATATATAGGGAAGAGCAGGCTCAATCTCTCTTGAAAAAGATTATCGTCACAATATATATATATATATATATATATATATATATATATATATATATATATATATATATATATATATATATATGTTGTACCTAGTAGCCAGAACGTACTTCTCAGCCTATTATGCAAGGCCCGATTTGCCTAATAAGCCAAGTTTTCCTAAATTAATAAATTTTCTCTAATTTTTTTCTAATGAAATGATAAAGCTACCCATTTCATTATGTATGAGGTCAATTGTTTTTTTATTGGAGTTAAAATTAACGTAGATATATGACCGAACCTAACCAACCCTACCTATCTTTATAGGTTAGGTTAGGTTAGGTAGCCGAAAAAGTTAGGTTAGGTTAGGTTAGGTAGGTTAGGTAGTCGAAAAACAATTAATTCATGAAAACTTGGCTTATTAGGCAAATCGGGCCTTGCATAGTAGGCAGAGGAGTGCGTTCTGGCTACTAGGTACGACATATATATATATATATATATATATATATATATATATATATATATATATATATATATATATATATATATATATATATATATATATATATGTCGTACCTAGTAGCCAGAACGCACATTTTGGCCTACTATGCAAGGCCCGATTTGCCTAATAAGCCAAGTTTTCCTGAATTGTTATATTTTCTCTATTTTTTTTCTTATGAAATGATAAAGCTACCCATTTCATTATGTATGAGGTCAATTTTTTTTTATTGGAGTTAAACGGAACGTAGATATATGACCGAACCTAACCAACCCTACCTAACCTATCCTAACCTATCTTTATAGGTTAGGTTTGGTTAGGTAGCCGAAAAAGTTAGGTTAGGTTAGGTTAGGTAGGTTAGGTAGTCGAAAAACAATTAAATCATGAAAACTTGTCTTATTAGGCAAATCGGGCCTTGCATAGTAGGCTGAGAAGTGCGTTCTGGCTACTAGATACGACATATATATATATATATATATATATATATATATATATATATATATATATATATATATATATATATATATATATATATATACTCTCTTCCCGTAAGACTTGGGGGCCTCGGAGTTCGAACAGCAACGCAAATCGCTGTTCCAGCCTTCCTGTCCTCCTTAACAGCATCCGACGACCTTGTGAAGGAAATTCTAGCTGCCCACTTACATCAGCTGGCAGGTGTACATGATCCCAATTTTACACGCTGTGCCACAGAGTGGGCCTCTCGTGCAGGCCAATCACCTCAACCACCATCCCCAAAAGCCCACAAGCAATCCAGCTGGGATGGTCCCATTGTAGACCAAGTTGCTGCAGAGTGCCTGGGTGCTGCAACAACACAACACGACATTGCTCGCCTCACAGCAGTAGCAGCACCACATGCAGGGGATTTCCTGTTAGCAACCCCAATGTCGGCAACTGGCACGCGTCTCACACCACACGCCCTCCGAATTGCTGTGGCCCTCCGCCTTGCTGCCCCAATCCACACCAGATATAGGTGTATTTGCGGCGAGGTGGTGGCTGACAGGTACGGCCACCATGGCCTACTCTGCCAAAGTAAAGGGGGATGGCACTCGAGGCACAGTGAAGTTAACGACATCATCAAGAGGAGCCCCACCACAGCTGGATGCCCAGCTGAAAGAGAGCCCCGTTACCTAACGCCCCGTAACTCTGATGCTCTTATTGGTCGCCCAGATGGTATCACAGTGAACCCCTGGAAGAATGGCAAGCAGTTGGTATGGGACTACACGTGCGTATCAACCCTGGCTAACACCTACAATAACCTCAGTGTTGCACAACCAGGTGGCGCTGCCACCCACAGGGAAGCAGCCAAATCCCGTAAGTATAGAGAACTGGATCACCACTACAATTTTGTCCCCATTGCTTCTGAGACACTCGGCGCCTGGGGTAAAAGTGCTACCAGTTTTTTGAAGGAACTGGGTTCTAGGCTCATTGAAACAACAAGGGACCCGAGAGCTGCAAGCTTTCTTTTCCAGCGCCTCAGTGTGGCGATACAGAGGGGAAATGCGCACTGCATCCAGGGTTCCTGCCCGCCATCTGAGGAGCTGGAGGAACTCGACAACCTATGACAACCATCTTTGTAACCCATATGTAACTCCTTTTTTGTAACAATGTTCAAATAAAGTAAATATATATGTGTACATACAAAAGAATGGGGGTGGTAGGAGAAGATAATATTAGTGTTCAGTGAGAAACCACAAGGTCTCCTCTGAATACTTTTTATTTTCTTCTCCGAGGCTATGGGTCCCCACATTGGCACCAGAGGTGGTACTCTTTAAAAAAAAAAAAAAAAAAAAAAAAAATATATATATATATATATATATATATATATATATATATATATATATATATATATATATATATATATATATATATATATATATATATATATATATATATATATATATGTATATATATATATATATATTATTAAATATAACCAAAAAAGTAAGATTAATAATTCTAACACGAATTTTCTCAATCTTTCGTACATTTCTTTTCACTGTTGGAGGTAAATCAAAAATCAATTCTCCAAAATTCATTTTTATTTCTAGTCTGACGCGACACGAGCGCGTTTCGTAAAACTTATTACATTTTCAAAGACTTTAGTTTACAAATACACAACTGAATAGAACTTACGCATCTCCGATTTTATATCTACATTTGAGTGAGGTGGAAGGGATGAGGTGGCATTAATAGGGTATTAATTTCATCAACACAAGACAGAACAAGAGGTGGCATTAATAGGGTATTAATTTCATCAACACAAGACAGAACACGAAACAATGGGTATTGAATAGAAGTGTTTGTAGAAAGCCTATTGGTCCATATTTCTTGATGCTTCTATATTGGAGCGGAGTCTTGAGGTGGGTAGAATATAGTTGTGCATTAATTGGCTGTTGATTGCTGGTGTTGACTTCTTGATGTGTAGTGCCTCGCAAACGTCAATCCGCCTGCTATTGCTGTATCTATCGATGATTTCTGTGTTGTTTACTAGGATTTCTCTGGCGATGGTTTGGTTGTGGGAAGAGATTATATGTTCCTTAATGGAGCCCTGTTGCTTATGCATCGTTAAACGCCTAGAAAGAGATGTTGTTGTCTTGCCTATATACTGGGTTTTTTGGAGCTTACAGTCCCCAAGAGGGCATTTGAAGGCATAGACGACGTTAGTCTCTTTTAATGCGTTCTGTTTTGTGTCTGGAGAGTTTCTCATGAGTAGGCTGGCCGTTTTTCTGGTTTTATAGTAAATCGTCAGTTGTATCCTCTGATTTTTGTCTGTAGGGATAACGTTTCTATTAACAATATCTTTCAGGACCCTTTCCTCCGTTTTATGAGCTGTGGAAAAGAAGTTCCTGTAAAATAGTCTAATAGGGGGTATAGGTGTTGTGTTAGTTGTCTCTTCAGAGGTTGCATGGCTTTTCACTTTCCTTCTTATGATGTCTTCGATGAAACCATTGGAGAAGCCGTTGTTGACTAGGACCTGCCTTACCCTACAGAGTTCTTCGTCGACTTGCTTCCATTCTGAGACAAGGAATCACATGAGACAAGCCCATGACATTACTCTAACAAGAGAAATGTTGAACAAGAATACTTGCATAATAGACGAAACCCAAGATTCAAGAAGATTACAAATTCTTGAGGCAATTCACATAAGAATAGAGCGACCTACCATGAACACCCAAATCACGGAACTATTTACTCTACCCACCATGAGAGTAAGGACAAGACAAGAACATATCGATGCCAACACAGAAGACAATGTCCAACATAACAGGCCAATTACACTGGATTAATCTTTGTGTTTAGATAGGAGATGCCTCGTATGGGCCAATAAGCCTTCTGCAGCCCCTATGTTTATCCCTTATGTATCCCCCCATGTTTTTCACCTTCATTGTATTATCACCTGACCTAATGCGGGTATAAAATCAACTAGTATTGTAAGATTGTTCACTTGAGAATGAACCATGGAGGTTCGAAACGTCGTGCAAATTATACAAATAAGTGTAATACACTCTATAGTAAATCACTTCTTTTCTTCACCTTAAAAGTACGAAAATGAGTTTTGGAGAACTCCTATTCCAATTAAGCCCTGATGCTAAGAAAATAGTTAGAGGGATAGAAGCCCTAAACCAGAAAATAATAAATACAGAATATGCGGTCATATTCAATGAAACATGTTTGAAAGAAAACCTGCTGCCAGTATACACCAATATATATATATATATATATATATATATATATATATATATATATATATATATATATATATATATATATATATATATATATACATATATATATATATATATATATATATATATATATATATATATATATTTATATATATATATATATATATATATATATATATAAAGGGAGCGCTCTCTGACTACAGCATCAATTTGGCTTAAGGCATTGTACTTTGCTTCTTGTCGAAGCAAGGCTTGTTCTTTAATCAGTTTCTTGGGTGGGAAATGGAGGGACAGTAATTTGGAAAGGAGTGATCTCCCATGGGGCAGGAAAGTGTTGTTGTTGTCTCTCTTGGCAGAGGTGATGAATATTATACATTCAGAGCATAATGACAGTTTTGGTAACCCATTTGGAGGGATGTTGACCTTCAAGGAAGAAGGCTTGGAGGGCTTCAGTGCAGAGGTTAGAGTGGGTTAGCCTAAGCGTCTTGATACCAATCAAAGCATTAATTTCAATAATACGGTCACTTACACATGAAATATTCAGTTCCTTCCTCATGTTTAGTAGAGCAAGCACTCTAGGCACTAGAGCAAGCAAGGGTGCAGCATAATCAATCAGAGACCTAATATATGAGAGATACATCATTTTGACAATTCTCACATTTGCGCCATAGCTTGGAAGATAGCCTGCCACAGCCTTGAGAGCACGGAGCCTCTCTCAACATTGGCGACCCAGTCTGGCTACAACATTGCGGTACCGTAGAACCTCAAGCCCAAGGTATTTGTATGTGGTTACATAGTCGAGCAGAGAGCCATCATCCAACTGCATTTTGCGAACGGCCCCACCCCCGTCTGGGTGGGCGTCGGTTCACGATCTTTGTTTTCTCTACTGAGATGACTAAACATAGTTCCTGACATGTGTACAATACAGAGTTCAGAAATATTTGGGTGTTGGTATACCCATTGGTGTGGATCAGTATATCATCCGTATAGCTAATGATGTGTTCGCTGGGCCTTCTAGTTACTAAGTTTAAAAGTACATTGATTAACACATTGAACAGAGAAGGACTAAGGACACCTCCCTGTGGAGTGCCAAGTTCAAAATCTCTCGTTACACGCCTATGCCCTTGGAACAGTACAGATGACTTCCTGTTAGATAAATAGCCTCTTATCCACCGTAGAAGCCATCCTCCAACATTCATTTTAGCATGTTCGCTCAGAATGACGTGTGGGTTAGCAATGTCAAAGACATACATACATACATACATGCATATATACATACATATATACATACATACATTCATGCATACATACATACATACATACATACATACATACATACATACATACATACATACATACATACATACATACATACATACATACATACATACATACATACATACATACATACATACATGCATACATACATACATACATACATACATACATACATACATACATACATACATACATACATACATACATACATACATACATACATACATACATACATACATACATACATACATACATACATACATACATACATACATATATACGTACATACATACATACATACATACATACATACATACATACATACATACATACATACATACATACATACATACATACATACATACATACATACATACATACATACATACATACATATATACGTACATTCATGCATTCATACATGCAAATATGACTTAAGATCTAGGAAAGTGGTATATGACCTATCAGTATGCAGGGTGAGGAATGTGGTAATACAGTGATGTACACTCTTTCCATGCGTAAAGCCATATATCTGGGGAGACAACATGTTACTAATTCTGTACAGGAGACGGTTGAGAACCATCCTCTCAAGACACTTACAGAGGCAACTAGTGAGGGTGACTGGGAGAAAAGCACTCTGCTGGTTTGGTTTAGGAATGGGAATAATAAGACTGTTGGTCCATGACTTTGGAAGCTCCCCAGTTACATTGCTCATATTATAAAATTCAAGCAAAGGATTCGCTGGAACTGCAGAAGCATACGCAGTATTACGTAAGTAACTCCATCCTCCCCGGGTGATGTAGCTTTGCCTTTACGACGAGCAGAAACTAGTTTGTATTTAGTAAAAAGCATGTCACAGTCATCCTCTTGATGAAGCATGAAGTCATGAAGCCTTGCTCTATCAGCATATCTATTATTTAATTCATTCTGTGTGGGTAGAGGAAGACTGTCAAAGCTGGAAGTCGTGGCCCAAACATCAACAAGCTCATTTGCTCTGTGTAGAGGATTAGGGTACGAGATCTCTGCAGTATTTTTCCCTTTGATCTTGTTGATATCCTTCCATGCCCGACTTAGTGGCGTGTGAGAATTGAGACCACTAACAAAAGTTTCCCAGTCTGTCTGCCTCAGCTCTACCATACGTTCCCTGGCCTCAACCAGAGCCGTTTGAAAGAGCTTAAGCATTTCAGCAGTGCGGGTCCTTCTATAAGCTAGTCCACTTCTTCTGGCAGTGCGTTTTAGTGCATGCAATTTAGAATCATTATAATAAGCATAAGTGCTATGACCAGTGTAATTTGGGTTACGTGGTCTGGACGATGGATCAAGTGATTCTATAAACTGGTCGATAGTACCTGTGAGCCCATTGTTAAAATCTTCAACTGATGAAGGCTCAGATGAACTGTATCATTCTGACACATGAGCAACAAAATTGTCTCGTTGATCGATGGGCACAGCCAGCCTCTTCCGCTTGAACATTCCGCCGGGGAGGATAGAGCTTCCAATGCTTACATTGCCTAATATGGCCAGATGATCAGACGCCATATCTGGCACTATTGACGAGGCGCACACGGTGTGGGAGACGTTGACACCGAGAAATAGATCAAGAATACCTCCGTAGATATGCGTCGGTTCAAGGTCACCCACAATATGTGCATCATCGTGACTACCTAATAGTGACACCAGTTGGTTGCCGTTACGATTACTGAACTGCGAATTACCAATATTCCTATGCCTAGCGTTATAATCACCTTTAATGAAGGTAGGCTCAGTCTGAATACAGATAAGACAGTCAGCATAATTAAAGTTACAAGGAGTTGAATATTTAGTACATAGTTGTTTTTCTCTTAAACTGGATGATAGAGGGGGAGTCTTTAACGTGATTGGGAATACATACATACACACATACATACATATATACATACATACATACATACATACATACATACATACATACATACATACATACATACATACATACATACATACATACATACATACATACATACATACATACATACATACATACATACATGCATGCATGCATGCATGCATACATACATACATACATACATACATACATACATACATACATACATACATACATACATACATACATACATACATACATACATACATACATACATACATACATACATACATACATACATACATACATACATGCATAGAGAAGGATGGGCGGCCTGCATTTTTTTGGACTGTCGGAAAGCCTTTGACACAGTACCCCATAAAAGGTTGATGCATAAGCTGGAGAAACAGGCAGGAGTAACTGGTAGGGCGCTCCAGTGGATAAGGGAGTACCTAAGCAATAGGAAGCAGAGAGTTACAGTGAGGGAAGAGACCTCAGAATGGCGTGAAGTCACCAGTAGAGCCCCACAGGGCTCTGTACTTGGACCTATCCTGTTTCTGATATACGTATATGATCTCCCAGAGGGTATAGACTCATTCCTCTCAATGTTTTCTGACGACGCCAAAATTATGAGAAGGATTAAGACAGAGGAGGACAGCTTGAGGCTTCAGAAGACCTGGACAAGCTGCAGGAATGGTCGAACAAATGGTTGTTAGAGCTTAATCCAAGCAAATGTATTGTAATGAAGATAGGGGTAGGAAGCAGGAGACCAGATACAAGGTACCATTTGGGAGATGAAATACTTCAAGAGTCAGAGAGAGAGAGAAAGACCTGGGGTTGATATGACGCCAGACCTGTCCCCTGAAGCTCATATCAAGAGGATAACATCAGCAGCATATGCCAGGTTTGCTAATATAAGAACGGCCTTTAGAAACTTGTGTAATGAATCTTTCAGAACATTATATACCACATATGTCAGACCAATCCTGGACTATGCGGCTCCAGCATGGAGTCCATATCTAGTCAAGCATAAGACTAAACTGGAAAAAGTTCAAAGGTTTGCCACCAGACTAGTACCCGAGCTGAGAGGTCTGAGCTACGAGGAGAGACTACGGGAATTAAACCTCACTTTGTTGGAAGACAGAAGAGTTAGGGGTTACATGATCACCACATTCAAGATTCTCAAGGGAATCGACAGGGTTGATAAAGGCAGGCTATTTAACACAAGGGGCACACGTACTAGGGGACACTGGAAATGGGATCAGGTGATAGGAGACCAAAGGGACAGTACACAATGAAGGGGAACAGCCTACCTGTAACGATTCGAGAAAGAGACCTGGGAGTGGATGTGACACCTAATCTAACTCCTGAGGCACATATAAATAGGATATCGACAGCAGCGTACTCTACACTGGCGAAAATTAGAACTTCATTCAGAAACCTAAATGAGGAGGCTTTTAGGGCGCTTTACACTGCCTACGTGAGACCCGTCTTAGAGTATGCCGCGCCATCATGGAGCCCCCACCTGAAGAAACACATAAAGAAACTGGAAAAGGTTCAGAGGTTTGCGACGAGGCTTGTCCCAGAGTTTCGAGGGATGGGATACGAAGAGCGTCTGAAGGAACTGAACCTTACTACACTAGAGAAAAGAAGGGAAAGAGGAGATATGATAGGGACATATAAAATACTCAGGGGAATTGACAAAGTGGAAATAGATGAAATGTTCACACGTAATAATAACAGAACGAGGGGACATGGGTGGAAACTGGAAACTCAGATGAGTCACAGAGATGTTAGGAAGTTTTCTTTTAGCGTGAGAGTAGTGGAAAAATGGAATGCACTTGGGGAACAGGTTGCGGAAGCAAATACTATTCATACTTTTAAAACTAGGTATGATAGGGAAATGGGACAGGAGTCATTGCTGTAAACAACCGATAGCTGGAAAGGCAGGATCCAAGAGTCAATGCTCGATCCTGCAGGCACAAATAGGTGAGTACAAATAGGTGAGTACAAATAGGTGAGTACACAGGTGGAAACTGAGTGCCCAAATGAGCCACAGAGATATTAGAAAGAACTTTTTTAGTGTCAGAGTGGTTGACAAATGGAATGCATTAGGAAGTAATGTGGTGGAGGCTGACTCCATATACAGTTTCAAGTGTATATATGATAGAGCCCAATAGGCTCAGGAACCTGTACACCTCTTGATTGACGGTTGAGAGGCGGGACCAATGAGCCAGAGCTCAACCCCAGCAAGCACAACTAGGTGAGTACATACATGCTTACCTACATGCATGCATACATACATGCATACATACATACATACATACATACATACATACATACATACATACATACATACATACATACATACATACATACATACATACATACATACATACATACATACATACAGACATACAGACATACAGACATACATACATACATACATACATACATGCATACATACATACATACATACATACATACATACATACATACATACATACATACATACATACATACATACATACATACATACATACATACATACATACATACATACATACATACAAACATACATACATGCATATATACATACTTGCATACATACATGCATGCATACATACATGCATGCATACATACATGCATGCATACATACATGCATACATACATTCATGGGAGGTATGAGCTACGAGGAGAGGCTACGGGAATTAAACTTAACTTCGCTGGAAGACAGAAGAGTTAGGGGGGACATGATCACCACATTCAAGATTCTCAAGGGAATTGATAGGGTAGATAAAGACAGGCTTTATAACACAAGGGGTACACGCACTGGGGACACGGGTGGAAAATGAGTGCCCAAATGAGCCACAGAGATATTAGAAAGAACTTTTTTAGTTTCAGAGTGGTTGACAAATGGAATGCATTAGGCAGTGATGTGGTGGAGGCTGACTCCATACACAGTTTATAGTATAGATATGATAGAGCCCAGTAGGCTCAGGAACCTGTACACCTGTTGATTGACAGTTGAAAGGCGGGACCAAAGAGCCAGAACTCAACCCCCGCAAGCACAATTAGGTGAGTACATACATACATACATACATACATACATACATACATACATACATACATACATACATACATACATACATACATACATACATACATACATACATACATACATACATACATACATACATACATACAACTTCCAGAGGTGGAAGGGGAAGTTCTGGTGGATTACTTGTAGGGAGTTGATAGTGTTTGGTTGTCATTAGCGTGCAAGACGCAGTGAGAGGTGAGTGACTGTTGGCATTCTTATGTCAAGGAGTTTTTTATACTGAAGTTTAGAGTTACAGTCGTAGGCTGGATTACCTACAGATGTATGCGTTCTAGGACTGATATTGATCGATTAATCATTGTTGTGTATCAATGAACATTTATACTGATATATGTTATTGCATTCAAATGCTGGTTTTCTATATATACATTATCTTGCTGATAGTGCAACAGCGTATGTAGACTTGATCAACTTGAGGAGGTTGATAGTATCAGGTGGTGAACCAGGAGATAGGATACCACTTGATAAGCTGATAATAGAGTTCTGATGGTGTTGGAGTGCAACCTGATTGTGATATTATAGAGTATAGGATTCATTATTATTATATGTGTGTATGTATCGTGTATGTGCTTTGTCCAGTAAATGTATCCCAATTTGCTGGTGTTTGCCCTTGTCCTAGTGAGGCTTCCCAGGAGGTAGTAAAGAAGGAGAGAGAGAGAGAAAGAACCAAGAACCACTGCCGTGGACAGGGTAAAAGGTAATACTAATAAGTCAAAAAGGGGATTGAGGAGATCATATCACCTAAGGAGAGAGTGGGGAGTCACAGCGGCTCGAGTGGGTGTGTGCACGTGACAACGAGGCTAAGTGTTGGAGCCGCATCCCCTAAACGTGTGACGTTGAGCCCCTCTCCAAGAGCCAGAAGCGCCAAGGGTGATCTCCTAGTATAAGCACTCTACCGAGTTGTGGGTTGGGTTGTCCGTAGAGAAGGATCAACGACGACAACACCAACCAACCCACAGTCTATAATAAATTGGGGGCCTGTGTCCGGGAGAGTGAACTGACACACCCACACCCTGTCCAAGAGTGGATTGGTACACCACTTGTTGAAATAGAAACACTGTGTGACTGCAGGTGTATATTCTCTCTCTTGGGAAGACTCACAGGACAAAGATGGATAAGGTGCAAGCATTTGTGGAGTCAGGCAAGCCTGAGGACTTGGAAGGTTGCACGAGGGATCAATTGAAGCAAATAGCAGAAAAATGTGGCATTAGGTTGAAAGCATCTAAAGTGGCTGGGATGAAGGATGAGATTCTGAAGCAGTTGAGAGCCAGAAGTGAAGCGGCAGAACAAGGAGCCCAAAAAGGAGCTGAAAGTGGAAAGGAGGATGATGGGCAGGATGACGTGAGATCCCAGGGATCGAGTAGGAGCAGCAAGAGTAGCCGCAGTAGCAGGAGTAGCCGAAATAGGAGCTTGGAGAGATTCCAGTTAGAGCTCCAGATGCAGCAACAACGAGAGGACAAGGAGAGACAGTTCCAGCTGGAAAAGATGAAATTAGAACTCCAGATGAAAAATGAAGCCGAGAAAGAAAAAGAGAAAACCAGAATAAGGGAACTGGAGTTGGAACAGGAGAAAGAAAAAGAGAAAACCAGACTGGAAATAGAAAAAGAAAAAGCCCAGGTCGAAAAAGAAAAAGCCCAGGTCGAAAAAGAAAAAGAGAGAACAAAACAAATGCAGATAGAAGCGAATAGAACCTTGGCTGAGCAAAGGATGGAACATGGGTTGCCAGAGAGCACCACCCAGGTATCACACCCACCAGATGTTAGGGTTAGGGAGAAGGACATTCCCTTGTTTGTTCCTGAAGAGGCAGAGAGCTTTTTCGAGCACTTTGAAAAGGTAGCCAGTATCAAGGAGTGGCCACAGGAGGAATGGGCCCAGCTGGTCCAGTTAAGATTGACCGGTGCAGCCAGGGAGGCATACACCCAATTGTCACTGGAAGAGTGCCAGGATTATGCCACGGTAAAGAGCAGCATACTGCGCTCGTTTCAGTTAACCCCAGAAGCTTATAGGAAGCGCTTCAGAGAGATGATGAAGGTTGGAGCGTGTACTTTTGCTGAGACAGCAAGAGATCTGGAAAGACGATTCCAGAAGTGGATTGAGGCTGCTGGAGTTGGATCTTATGCTGACCTGAAGCAACTGATGGTCATGGAGAAGTTCTTGGAGATGATGCATCCCGAAACAAAGTTCAAGATCCAAGAAGCAGGGATAAAGGAGGTGAAAGATGCCGCAGATAGGGCGGATATGATTACTGAAGCATACAAGAGCTTAAGGGAGAACAGAGTGAGAAGCGAGGCGAGACGCAGCAATGGCAGATCCAATGGAGTCTGGGGAGGAAGAAATTATGAAAGACCCAGAAGAGTCTGGGGTGAGAAAAATTTTGATAAATGGGCAGATAAAAGTAAGTACCCTAAAACTCAGAAGAGTAGGTCGCGCACTTCATCTGAAAGTGAAGATGGAGGAGCTAAGCGAGAAACAAATCGTGATCCAGGGAAGCAAGAATCCAGTAAAGCTCCACAGAGTACGAGTAGTACGTCTGGCCCGAGGAACTCCAATACGAGTGGGCAGAGTCAGAGCTACTCTGGTACATATAGAAGAGATTTTTCCCAGGTGAGGTGTTACAATTGTAACGGATTGGGTCACGTGATGCGAGACTGTCGACAGGGCAAGAGAGTTGTGACCCTGGCCATGTGTGACCCCCAAAGTAAATATACTAATGTGTTCCAAGACAAACCACAGAGATCAAACTTAGTGAACGAGAGGTATAGGCCGTTCATGAGCAAAGGTTGGATCAGTATAGGAGGCCAACCTGAGGTAGAAGTTGGTATCTTAAGAGATACCGGAGCTAATCAGAGCTTGATTACGAGAAGCCTGATTGGGAATGATCGACGATTAGCTGGCAGGAGTAAGATGAGAGTATATGGGTTATTGTCTGAGAGTGACATGCCCGTATGTGCTGTCCAGCTAAGGTCGGAATATGTGTCGGCAGAGGTGATGTTGGGAGTATGCCCCGAGATACCTGTTCCAGGAGTCCAAGTGATCCTGGGGAATGACTTGTGCGGGACAAAGGTGTTGACAAGAGTCATAGCGGAGACTGTGCCAGAGGAGTGCCCAGAAGGCCTCGGCACGAATGGGACACCTGAGAGTGTGAACCGGACTGACATCCGAGGGGATGAGTCAGGAGACCGCCAAGCCATTGAGTACCCTGTCTCGGTAGTGACGAAGGCAGAGGTGGCCGACGAGGAAGACACTGGAGAAGGTGAGACAGTGTCGATTCAGCCGGTGGAAGATATCGACGTAGACATAGCGTGGCTGTTTGATGAAGGTCCAGCCCAGGAAAATGGAGTCTCGATGAGGTCGAAAGTGAAGATGGCCCAGCCGAAGAAGAATCATGTGAAGAGAGCGGACCTGAGTAGAGCCCAGACTGTTGAAATTAAGGGTCGGAAGGTGAACGCAACTGTGCTGAGTAGGAATGAGGAAAGATGTGGACAGACTGAACACGAGAGTAGAGCGTCAAGTGGTCCACGAGCACAGAGGCATTTGGATAGTGGAGTTAAGTTGTTTGAGATGTCAGGAGTTGACATGTTCCACAGAAAACGTGGAGAAAAGATAGTGAAGAAGAGTAATAGCCGGGAAAATGAAAGGAGAAGAGACAGTATGTGTGGAGAGATGCTTACGAGCACTTTGGGAGAGGCAAAGCGACATGTATGGTCGAGTGCTGTTGGATGTAGTATAGTGCCCGAAGAAACTTTTAGGGAACGAAGAAGAGTTGAAGGAGAAGAAATGGAGTGGTATAGAAGTGAAAAATGTGAAAAGAGGATGATGATACAAGCATGGAGGAATAGAGGAAAGCCGAGGACTCGATGGAAGTCAAACAGGATGAGGTCTCGGATAAATGAGGAGACGAAAGGGAGGATCGTCGGTGAAGACAAGGGAGTGAAGTATGATAACAGGAGACAAAAGTATAATGGCAGTAGATGGAAGTGTGAAGACGACAGAGGAGGTACAGACAGTAGACGTCTAACTCTGGACGTGAAGAGAGGAAGACGAGGAAACGGAGGGTGGAGACAATAAGTAGAGTGGAACGATGGAGTGCAGGCGTCCAAGGAGGACAGCCTAGCCAAGAGATGTCAGAGAGGTCAAATCGTTTATGAGAAGATCATGTTTCTGGCGAGTTGTGAGCCAGATGTTGCAAGGAGCAACGAACTAATTGCAGACTCTTAAGGGAGTGCGTAAGCAGATCAACCGTTCGAACCAATCGGTTGAAGAACGAGACAGTGTGGTGGAGGATGTATTATCCCGAGCTTTGCCACTGGAATAACTCTCAAAAATAAGGGGAGGGGAGTGTTATGATCTCAGCCTACAGGAGAAACGAGTCTCCCTCCTTGAGAGTTATTCATCAAGCCTGACCTGATTAAAAGGTCTAGCAAATATTGAGGTGATAACCCATATGTAAAATGGCTGGTTGGATATGTATAACAGTTTGAGATTATGGGCAATGAAGAAGAAAACAGATAAATGACTGGCTAGGAGATGTGGACATTTTGCTGGAGGCGTGAGGCTCGCTTCCGGAGGACCTTGACCTCACTTGAGTGCCAGACATCGCAGGGGGAAGCCGCGCTCCGTTTGAGCTCCCGTCAGAAGGGAACCCCTAGTGATATATCTCGAAGAGAAGAGAAGTGTGCAGACGTACCAGCTGTGGAATCGAGCTGGGGACGTGTGGTCTCAAGTCGTGGGCGATAATTAGTGAATATTAAGCCGCCCGGAGGCATTATTGTGGGCCGTGGAGCGCCCTGACCAAGTCTCGTCAGAGGAAGAAGCGCCCTCGACCAGACGATCTGTGGTAAGCACGATATACGCCAGTTCATAGTGATTGCTTGTAGTTGGTCGTGTGCCCAGCGACAGTAGCGATGTTTATTTATAAGTTAGACATGTTTTAATAAGGCAGAAGGCCTGAAATAAGAGAGTGGAGAGGGAGGAACACGGAGCGACGTCCGTCCCCTCTGAGCGCTGGCGGGCGACTGAGGGAGCCTGGCTCCTGACGAGGAAGACCCTCCCAGTGAGTGAGGACCGCCGCCAGGCGAGGTGGAGTATGGACCCGCCCAAAACGGGGGAGTCCACTCTCACTGTATGTAGAGGACAGATAGAGGTTTGAGGCAAGCATATTGTGTGGTTATTTTTGTTTATGTGTCAAAGGGGGAAACATTTTTATTGGAGTGTCGATGGGTTGCAGGTTTGTCTTTTGGGGAAGAAGTTGCTGAGAACTTCGAAGCCAGCACAGAAGGAGTAGTTGATGGGACTCCCAGGTAGTGGAACAGAGGACCTCGAGCTGTGAGGAGAAGCAGTGAAGAGGAGTGTCACGTGCTTCTGTTGAGGTGGAGAAGCACCATAGTTGCTCGAGGAAACTTCATGGTGTAGCAGCCAAGAGAGCTGTGGAGGACCCTAGCAGAAGGGTGAAGCACCGTAGTTGCTCAAGGAAACTTCATGATAGCAGCCTGGAGGAGCTGCAGAGGATCCTGGTAGTGAAGCCCGGAAGAACCTAAGGATATTAGGGTAGTGAACTTCCAGAGGTGGAAGGGGAAGTTCTGGTGGATTACTTGTAGGGAGTTGATAGTGTTTGGTTGTCATTAGCGTGCAAGACGCAGTGAGAGGTGAGTGACTGTTGGCATTCTTATGTCAAGGAGTTTTTTATACTGAAGTTTAGAGTTACAGTCGTAGGCTGGATTACCTACAGATGTATGCGTTCTAGGACTGATATTGATCGATTAATCATTGTTGTGTATCAATGAACATTTATACTGATATATGTTATTGCATTCAAATGCTGGTTTTCTATATATACATTATCTTGCTGATAGTGCAACAGCGTATGTAGACTTGATCAACTTGAGGAGGTTGATAGTATCAGGTGGTGAACCAGAAGATAGGATACCACTTGATAAGCTGATAATAGAGTTCTGATGGTGTTGGAGTGCAACCTGATTGTGATATTATAGAGTATAGGATTCATTATTATTATATGTGTGTATGTATCGTGTATGTGCTTTGTCCAGTAAATGTATCCCAATTTGCTGGTGTTTGCCCTTGTCCTAGTGAGGCTTCCCAGGAGCTAGTAAAGAAGGAGAGAGAGAGAGAAAGAACCAAGAACCACTGCCGTGGACAGGGTAAAAGGTAATACTAATAAGTCAAAAAGGGGATTGAGGAGATCATATCACCTAAGGAGAGAGTGGGGAGTCACAGCGGCTCGAGTGGGTGTGTGCACGTGACAACGAGGCTAAGTGTTGGAGCCGCATCCCCTAAACGTGTGACGTTGAGCCCCTCTCCAAGAGCCAGAAGCGCCAAGGGTGATCTCCTAGTACCCCTCTCCAAGAGCCAGAAGCGCCAAGGGTGATCTCCTAGTATAAGCACTCTACCGAGTTGTGGGTTGGGTTGTCCGTAGAGAAGGATCAACGACGACAACACCAACCAACCCACAGTCTATAATACCAGTGTAAGTGAAATGTGGCGGGGGCACACCGTAGACTACAATTTGAGGTGG
The DNA here is from genome assembly GCF_040958095.1 of Procambarus clarkii. Taxonomy (NCBI): domain Eukaryota; kingdom Metazoa; phylum Arthropoda; class Malacostraca; order Decapoda; family Cambaridae; genus Procambarus; species Procambarus clarkii. The sequence goes on along the minus strand of NC_091208.1, from coordinate 11,780,437 downwards.
GTCTATCTGTCACCCCGCCTCTGATTCCTTTGTCTGATAAGTGGGCCTATCTGGCTCCCCGTCTCTGATTCCATTGTCTGATAAGTACCCCCCATTGTTTGTTAAGTGCGCCTATCTGGCACGAATCATACTACTGATAATGATTGAAGATTTGTGCTTAGAAATCGCGAACAAAGTTCTAAATCAATTGGGAATGCCATCACCCAATCGATCTGCTGCTACTTCGTTCGATGTAGAATTGCGTCGTGAACGCACTTCTTGGCCTATTATGCAAAGCTTGATTTGCCTAATAGGCCGAGAGATTTTTTTATTTTCAATAAATAGTTTCCAATTAGTTCATTTTAATTATTGTTAATATATTATATTAGGAACATAAATTACTGACGCAGTTGTGTTAGTTTAGGTTAGGTTTAGATAGGTTAGGTAGGGTTGGTTAGGTTCGGTCAAATATCTACGTTAGTTTTAACTCAAATTTAAACAAATTAACTTATACATAATGAAATAGAAAGATTTATCATTTCATAAGAAAAAAATTAGAAAAATATATAAATTCAGGAAAACTTGGCTTATTAGGCAAATCGGGAATTGCATAGTAGGCCGAGTACGACGTTCTGGCTACTAGGTACAACATATATATATATATATGTCGTACCTAATAGCCAGAACGCACTTCTCAGCCTACTATGCAAGGCCCGATTTGCCTAATAAGCCAAGTTTTCATGAATTAATGGTTTTTCGTCTACCTAACCTACCTAACCTAACCTAACCTAACTTTTTCGGCTACCTAACCTAACCTAACCTATAAAGATAGGTTAGGTTAGGTTAGGTAGGGTTGGTTAGGTTCGGTCATATATCTACGTTAATTTTAACTCCAATAAAAAAAATTGACCTCATACATAATGAAATGGGTAGCTTTATCATTTCATAAGAAAAAAATTAGAGAAAATATATTAATTCAGGAAAACTTGGCTTATTAGGCAAATCGGGCCTTGCATTGTAGGCTGAGAAGTGAGTTCTGGCTATTAGGTACGACATATATATATATATATATATATATATATATATATATATATATATATATATATATATATATATATATATATATATATATATATATATATATATATATATATATATTGGTGTATACTGGCAGCAGGTTTTCTTTCAAACATGTTTCATTGAATATGACCGCATATTCTGTATTTATTATTTTCTGGTTTAGGGCTTCTATCCCTCTAACTATTTTCTTAGCATCAGGGCTTAATTGAAATAGGAGTTCTCCAAAACTCATTTTCGTACTTTTAAGGTGAAGAAAAGAAGTGATTTACTATAGAGTGTATTACACTTATTTATATAATTTGCACGTTTCGAACCTCCATGGTTCATTCTCAAGTGAACGGATCTTACAATACTAGTTGATTTTATACCCGCACTGGGTCAGGTGATAATACAATAAAGGTGAAAACATGGGGGGATACATAAGGGATAAATGTGAGGTGAAACATAGAGGCTCCAGAAGGCTTATTGGCCCATACGAGGCATCTCCTATCTAAACACAAAGATTAATCCAGTGTAATTGGCCTATTATGTTGGACATTGTCTTCTGTGTTGGCATCGATATGTTCTTGTCTTGTCCTTACTCTCATGGTGTAAGGAGTAAGAACTCCTTAGGAGTACTTAGTGAAATAGGAGTAAGAACTCCTATTTCAATTAAGCCCTGATGCTAAGAAAATAGAGGGATAGAAGCCCTAAACCAGAAAATAGTAAATACAGAATATGCGGTCATATTCAATATATATATATATATATATATATATATATATATATATATATATATATATATATATATATATATATATATATATATATATATATATATATATATATATATATATATATATATATATATATATATATATATATTTAAGTTTGTGAGGGTATATCTTGAGGTTATCTTGAGATGATTTCAGGGCTTTAGTGTCCCCGCGGCCCGGTCCTCGACCAGGCCTCCACCCCCAGGAAGCAGCCCGTGACAGCTGACTAACACCCAGGTACCTATTTTACTGCTAGGTAACAGGGGCATAGGATGAAAGAAACTCTGCCCATTGTTTCTTGCCGGCGCCCGGGATCGAACCCGGGACCACAGGATCACAAGTCCAGTGTGCTGTCCGCTCGGCCGACCGGCTCCAGGGTACCACCTCTGGTGCCAATGTGGGGACCCATAGCCTCGGAGAAGAAAATAAGAAGTATTCAGAGGAGACCTTGTGGTTTCTCACTGAACACTAATATTATCTTCTCCTACCACCCCCATTCTTTTGTATGTACGCATATATATTTACTCTATTTGAACTTTGTTACAAAAAAGGAGTTACATATATGGGTTACAAAGATGGTTATCATAGGTTGTCGAGTTCCTCCAGCTCCTCAGATGGCGGACAGGAACCCTGGATGCAGTGCGCATTTCCCCTCTGTATCACCACACTGAGGCGCTGGAAAAGAAAGCTTGCAGCTCTTGGGTCCCTTGTTGTTTCAATGAGCCTAGAACCCAGTTCCTTCAAAAAACTGGTAGCACTTTTACCCCAGGCGCCGAGTGTCTCAGAAGCAATGGGGACAAAATTATAGTGGTGATCCAGTTCTCTATACTTACGGGATTTGGCTGCTTCCCTGTGGGTGGCAGTGCCACCTGGTTGTGCAACACTGAGGTTAATGTAGGTGTTAGCCAGGGCTGATACGCACGTGTAGTCCCATACCAACTGCTTGCCATTCTTCCAGGGGTTCACTGTGATACCATCCGGGTGACCAATAAGAGCATCAGAGTTACGGGGCGTTAGGTAACGGGGCTCTCTTTCAGCTGGGCATCCAACTGTGGTGAGGCTCCTCTTGATGATGTCGTTAACTTCACTGTGCCTCGGGTGCCATCCCCCTGTGCTTTGGCAGAGTAGGCCATGGTGGCCGTACCTGTCAGCCACCACCTCGCCGCAATATATATATATATATATATATATATATATATATATATATATATATATATATATATATATATATATATATATATATATATATATATATATATATATATATATATATATATATATATATATATATATATATATATGAATGAAAACTCACACCCCAGAAGTGACTCGAACCCATACTCCCAGGAGCAACGCAACTGGTAACTACAGGGCGCCTTAATCCACTTGACCATCACGGCCGTCAAAAGGAAGTGATAGCCGAGGCAATTTGAGCCACTTCCCCGACGGCAACTCGGATGGTAATCTTGGGCATAGCATTTCACCAAATCACCTCATTCTTTGGGGCACACGTGAGGAACACAAATGCGAACAAGCCTGAATGGTCCCCAGGACTATATGCGAATGAAAACTCACACCCCAGAAGTGACTCGAACCCATACTCCCAGGAGCAACGCAACTGGTAACTACAGGGCGCCTTAATCCACTTGACCATCACGGCCGTCAAAAGGAAGTGATAGCCAAGGCTATTTGAGCCACTTCCCCGACGGCAACTCGGATGGTAATCTTGGGCATAGCATTTCACCAAATCACCTCATTCTTTGGGGCACACGTGAGGAACACAAATGCGAACAAACCTGAATGGTCCCCAGGACTATATGCGAATGAAAACTCACACCCCAGAAGTGACTCGAACCCATACTCCCAGGAGCAACGCAACTGGTAACTACAGGGCGCCTTAATCCACTTGACCATCACGGCCGTCAAAAGGAAGTGATAGCCGAGGCTATTTGAGCCACTTCCCCGACGGCAACTCGGATGGTAATCTTGGGCATAGCATTTCACCAAATCACCTCATTCTTTGGGGCACACGTGAGGAACACAAATGCGAACAAGCCTGAATGGTCCCCAGGACTATATGCAAATGAAAACTCACACCCCAGAAGTGACTCGAACCCATACTCCCAGGAGCAACGCAACTGGTAACTACAGGGCGCCTTAATCCACTTGACCATCACGGCCGTCAAAAGGAAGTGATAGCCGGAGGCTATTTGAGCCACTTCCCCGACGGCAACTTGGATGGTAATCTTGGGCATAGCATTTCACCAAATCACCTCATTCTTTGGGGCACACGTGAGGAACACAAATGCGAACAAGCCTGAATGGTTCCCAGGACTATATGCGAACTTTCCCACCTTTTAGGATTCGAGTCTCCTGGTGGGAAAGTGTTCTAAAGTTGTATACTTCACTCTCGTGTTTAGGAGAATTGTGCCTTAAGTTCATAGACAGAGTGTTCTCCCATATTAACAGGGACTTGATGAAATAAACGTATAAATGACCCCTCACTTGCTCTAGTGCTCAAGGGTCTGAGCAGGTGGTGGAGCGGGTTAAGGCGTACCTGTTATGCCAGTTGCTGGAAGGCTTCTGTGCTGGCTAGGGTTCGAGTCTCCTGGTGGGAAAGTGTTCTAAAGTTGTATACTTCACTTTCGTGTTTAGGAGAGTTGTGCCTTAAGTTCATAGACACAGTGTTCTCCAATATTAACAGGGACTTGATGAAATAAACGTATAAATGACCCCTCACTTGCTCTAGTGCTCAAGGGTCTGAGCAGGTGGTGGAGCGGGTTAAGGCGTACCTGTTATGCCAGTTGCTGGAAGGCTTCTGTGCTGGCGAGGGTTCGAGTCTCCTGGTGGGAAAGTGTTCTAAAGTTGTATACTTCACTCTCGTGTTTAGGAGAGTTGTGCCTTAAGTTCATAGACACAGTGTTCTCCCATATTAACAGGGACTTGATGAAATAAACGTATAAATGACCCCTCACTTGCTCTAGTGCTCAAGGGTCTGAGCAGGTGGTGGAGCGGGTTAAGGCGTACCTGTTATGCCAGTTGCTGGAAGGCTTCTGTGCTGGCGAGGGTTCGAGTCTCCTGGTGGGAAAGTGTTCTAAAGTTGTATACTTCACTCTCGTGTTTAGGAGAGTTGTGCCTTAAGTTCACAGACACAGTGTTCTCCCATATTAACAGGGACTTGATGAAATAAACGTATAAATGACCCCTCACTTGCTCTAGTGCTCAAGGGTCTGAGCAGGTGGTGGAGCGGGTTAAGGCGTACCTGTTATGCCAGTTGCTGGAAGGCTTCTGTGCTGGCGAGGGTTCGAGTCTCCTGGTGGGAAAGTGTTCTAAAGTTGTATACTTCACTCTCGTGTTTAGGAGAGTTGTGCCTTAAGTTCATAGACACAGTGTTCTCCCATATTAACAGGGACTTGATGAAATAAACGTATAAATGACCCCTCACTTGCTCTAGTGCTCAAGGATCTGAGCAGGTGGTGGAGCGGGTTAAGGCGTACCTGTTATGCCAGTTGCTGGAAGGCTTCTGTGCTGGCGAGGGTTCGAGTCTCCTGGTGGGAAAGTGTTCTAAAGTTGTATACTTCACTCTCGTGTTTAGGAGAGTTGTGCCTTAAGTTCATAGACACAGTGTTCTCCCATATTAACAGGGACTTGATGAAATAAACGTATAAATGACCCCTCACTTGCTCTAGTGCTCAAGGGTCTGAGCAGGTGGTGGAGCGGGTTAAGGCGTACCTGTTATGCCAGTTGCTGGAAGGCTTCTGTGCTGGCGAGGGTTCGAGTCTCCTGGTGGGAAAGTGTTCTAAAGTTGTATACTTCACTCTCGTGTTTAGGAGAGTTGTGCCTTAAGTTCATAGACACAGTGTTCTCCCATATTAACAGGGACTTGATGAAATAAACGTATAAATGACCCCTCACTTGCTCTAGTGCTCAAGGGTCTGAGCAGGTGGTGGAGCGGGTTAAGGCGTACCTGTTATGCCAGTTGCTGGAAGGCTTCTGTGCTGGCGAGGGTTCGAGTCTCCTGGTGGGAAAGTGTTCAAAAGTTGTATACTTCACTCTCGTGTTTAGGAGAGTTGTGCCTTAAGTTCATAGACACAGTGTTCTCCCATATTAACAGGGACTTGATGAAATAAACGTATAAATGACCCCTCACTTGCTCTAGTGCTCAAGGGTCTGAGCAGGTGGTGGAGCGGGTTAAGGCGTACCTGTTATGCCAGTTGCTGGAAGGCTTCTGTGCTGGCGAGGGTTCGAGTCTCCTGGTGGGAAAGTGTTCTAAAGTTGTATACTTCACTCTCGTGTTTAGGAGAGTTGTGCCTTAAGTTCATAGACACAGTGTTCTCCCACATTAACAGGGACTTGATGAAATAAACGTATAAATGACCCCTCACTTGCTCTAGTGCTTAAGGGTCTGAGCAGGTGGTGGAGCGGGTTAAGGCGTACCTGTTATGCCAGTTGCTGGAAGGCTTCTGTGCTGGCTAGGGTTCGAGTCTCCTGGTGTGAAAGTGTTCTAAAGTTGTATACTTCACAATCGTGTTTAGGAGAGTTGTGCCTTAAGTTCATAGACACAGTGTTCTCCCATATTAACAGGGGCTTGTTGAAATAAACGTATAAATGACCCCTCACTTGCTCTAGTGCTCAAGGGTCTGAGCAGGTGGTGGAGCGGGTTAAGGCGTACCTGTTATGCCAGTTGCTGGAAGGCTTCTGTGCTGGCTAGGGTTCGAGTCTCCTGGTGGGAAAGTGTTCTAAAGTTGTATACTTCACTCTCGTGTTTAGGAGAGTTGTGCCTTAAGTTCATAGACAGTGTTCTCCCATATTAACAGGGACTTGATGAAATAAACGTATAAATGACCCCTCACTTGCTCTAGTGCTTAAGGGTCTGAGCAGGTGGTGGAGCGGGTTAAGGCGTACCTGTTATGCCAGTTGCTGGAAGGCTTCTGTGCTGGCTAGGGTTCGAGTCTCCTGGTGTGAAAGTGTTCTAAAGTTGTATACTTCACAATCGTGTTTAGGAGAGTTGTGCCTTAAGTTCATAGACACAGTGTTCTCCCATATTAACAGGGGCTTGTTGAAATAAACGTATAAATGACCCCTCACTTGCTCTAGTGCTCAAGGGTCTGAGCAGGTGGTGGAGCGGGTTAAGGCGTACCTGTTATGCCAGTTGCTGGAAGGCTTCTGTGCTGGCTAGGGTTCGAGTCTCCTGGTGGGAAAGTGTTCTAAAGTTGTATACTTCACTCTCGTGTTTAGGAGAGTTGTGCCTTAAGTTCATAGACAGAGTGTTCTCCCATATTAACAGGGACTTGATGAAATAAACGTATAAATGACCCCTCACTTGCTCTAGTGCTCAAGGGTCTGAGCAGGTGGTTGAGCGGGTTAAGGCGTACCTGTTATGCCAGTTGCTGGAAGGCTTCTGTGCTGGCTAGGGTTCGAGTCTCCTGGTGGGAAAGTGTTCTAAAGTTGTATACTTCACTCTCGTGTTTAGGAGAGTTGTGCCTTAAGTTCATAGACACAGTGTTCTCCCATATTAACAGGGACTTGATGAAATAAACGTATAAATGACCCCTCACTTGCTCTAGTGCTCAAGGGTCTGAGCAGGTGGTGGAGCGGGTTAAGGCGTACCTGTTATGCCAGTTGCTGGAAGGCTTCTGTGCTGGCTAGGGTTCGAGTTTCCTGGTGGGAAAGTGTTCTAAAGTTGTATATATATATATATATATATATATATATATATATATATATATATATATATATATATATATATATGTCGTACCTAATAGCCAGAACTCACTTCTCAGCCTACTATTCAAGGCCCGATTTGCCTAATAAGCCAAGTTTTCCTGAATTAATATATTTACTATAATTTTTTTCTTATGAAATGATAAAGCTACCCTTTTCACTATGTATGAGGTCAATTTTTTTTTATTGGAGTTAAAATTAACGTAGATATATGACCGAACCTAACCAACCCTACCTAACCTAACCTAACCTATATATATATAGGTAAGGTTAGGTTAGGTAGCCAAAAAAATCTAGGTTAGGTTAGGTTAGGTAGGTTAGGTAGACGAAAAAACATTAATTCATGAAAACTTGGCTTATTAGGCAAATCGGGCCTTGCATAGTAGGCTGAGAAGTGAGTTCTGGCTACTAGGTACGACATATATATATATATATATATATATATATATATATATATATATATATATATATATATATATATATATATATATATATATATATATATATGCAAACAAGCCTGAATGGTCCCCAGGACTATATACAACTGAAAACTCACACCCCAGAAGTGACTCGAACCCATACTCCCACAACTGGTATGTACAGGGACGCCTTAATCCGCTTGACCATCACGACCGGACATAAGGAAGTGATAGCCGAGGCTATATGAACCACTTCCCCGCCGGCACTCGGATGGTAATCTTGGGCATAGCATTTTATCAAATCACCTCATTCTTTGGGGCACACGTGAGGAACACAAATGCAAACAAGCCTGAATGGTCCCCAGGACTATATACAACTGAAAACTCACACCCCAGAAGTGACTCGAACCCATACTCCCACAACTGGTATGTACAGGGACGCCTTAATCCGCTTGACCATCACGACCGGACATAAGGAAGTGATAGCCGAGGCTATATGAACCACTTCCCCGCCGGCACTCGGATGGTAATCTTGGGCATAGCATTTTATCAAATCACCTCATTCTTTGGGGCACACGTGAGGAACACAAATGCAAACAAGCCTGAATGGTCCCCAGGACTATATACAACTGAAAACTCACACCCCAGAAGTGACTCGAACCCATACTCCCACAACTGGTATGTACAGGGACGCCTTAATCCGCTTGACCATCACGACCGGACATAAGGAAGTGATAGCCGAGGCTATATGAACCACTTCCCCGCCGGCACTCGGATGGTAATCTTGGGCATAGCATTTTATCAAATCACCTCATTCTTTGGGGCACACGTGAGGAACACAAATGCAAACAAGCCTGAATGGTCCCCAGGACTATATACAACTGAAAACTCACACCCCAGAAGTGACTCGAACCCATACTCCCACAACTGGTATGTACAGGGACGCCTTAATCAGTATATTTCAGTTGTATATAGTCCTGGGGACCATTCAGGCTTGTTTGCATTTGTGTTCCTCACGTGTGCCCCAAAGAATGAGGTGATTTGATAAAATGCTATGCCCAAGATTACCATCCGAGTGCCGGCGGGGAAGTGGTTCATATAGCCTCGGCTATCACTTCCTTATGTCCGGTCGTGATGGTCAAGCGGATTAAGGCGTCCCTGTACATACCAGTTGTGGGAGTATGGGTTCGAGTCACTTCTGGGGTGTGAGTTTTCAGTTGTATATAGTCCTGGGGACCATTCAGGCTTGTTTGCATTTGTGTTCCTCACGTGTGCCCCAAAGAATGAGGTGATTTGATAAAATGCTATGCCCAAGATTACCATCCGAGTGCCGGCGGGGAAGTGGTTCATATAGCCTCGGCTATCACTTCCTTATGTCCGGTCGTGATGGTCAAGCGGATTAAGGCGTCCCTGTACATACCAGTTGTGGGAGTATGGGTTCGAGTCACTTCTGGGGTGTGAGTTTTCAGTTGTATATAGTCCTGGGGACCATTCAGGCTTGTTTGCATTTGTGTTCCTCACGTGTGCCCCAAAGAATGAGGTGATTTGATAAAATGCTATGCCCAAGATTACCATCCGAGTGCCGGCGGGGAAGTGGTTCATATAGCCTCGGCTATCACTTCCTTATGTCCGGTCGTGATGGTCAAGCGGATTAAGGCGTCCCTGTACATACCAGTTGTGGGAGTATGGGTTCGAGTCACTTCTGGGGTGTGAGTTTTCAGTTGTATATAGTCCTGGGGACCATTCAGGCTTGTTTGCATTTGTGTTCCTCACGTGTGCCCCAAAGAATGAGGTGATTTGATAAAATGCTATGCCCAAGATTACCATCCGAGTGCCGGCGGGGAAGTGGTTCATATAGCCTCGGCTATCACTTCCTTATGTCCGGTCGTGATGGTCAAGCGGATTAAGGCGTCCCTGTACATACCAGTTGTGGGAGTATGGGTTCGAGTCACTTCTGGGGTGTGAGTTTTCAGTTGTATATAGTCCTGGGGACCATTCAGGCTTGTTTGCATTTGTGTTCCTCACGTGTGCCCCAAAGAATGAGGTGATTTGATAAAATGCTATGCCCAAGATTACCATCCGAGTGCCGGCGGGGAAGTGGTTCATTTAGCCTCGGCTATCACTTCCTTATGTCCGGTCGTGATGGTCAAGCGGATTAAGGCGTCCCTGTACATACCAGTTGTGGGAGTATGGGTTCGAGTCACTTCTGGGGTGTGAGTTTTCAGTTGTATATAGTCCTGGGGACCATTCAGGCTTGTTTGCATTTGTGTTCCTCACGTGTGCCCCAAAGAATGAGGTGATTTGATAAAATGCTATGCCCAAGATTACCATCCGAGTGCCGGCGGGGAAGTGGTTCATATAGCCTCGGCTATCACTTCCTTATGTCCGGTCGTGATGGTCAAGCGGATTAAGGCGTCCCTGTACATACCAGTTGTGGGAGTATGGGTTCGAGTCACTTCTGGGGTGTGAGTTTTCAGTTATATATATATATATATATATATATATATATATATATATATATATATATATATATATATATATATATATGTCGTACCTAGTAGCCAGAACGCATTTCTCGGCCTACTATGCAAGGCCTGATTTGCCTAATAGGCCGAGTTTTCATGAATTAATATATTTTTTCTAATTTTTTTCTTACGAAATGATAAAGCTACCCATTTCATTATGTATGAGGTCAATTTTTTTTATTAGAGTTAAAATTAACGTAGATATATGACCGAACCTAACCAACCCTACCTAACCTAAGCTAAGCTATCTTTATAGGTTAGGTTAGGTTAGGTAGCCGAAAAAGTTAGGTTAGGTTAGGTTAGGTAGGTTAGGTAGTCGAAAAACAATTAATTCATGAAAACTTGGCTTATTAGGCAAATTGGGCCTTGCATAGTAGGCTGAGAAGTGCGTTCTGGCTACTAGGTACGACATATATATATATATATATATATATATATATATATATATATATATATATATATATATATATATATATATGTATATATATATATATATATATATATATATATATATATATATATATATATATATATATATATATATATATATATAGATATATATATATATATATATAAATAAATGAAAATGTTTGTTCAAAATCGCTAATCTCCGAAAGTTCTTCACCGATAGCTTTGAAATTTTCACACAATGCTCCATTCGCACCCGAGCAGGTTTTATATACATATTATATAGTTGTCACGTCTGAGTCGGAAAACACATGCTTTTTTTTTTAAATTGTGCTTTTCATGTGAGTCATATCTTCGAAACCTCTTTACTGATTGATTTGAAATTTTGACACAACGTTGCATTCGAATAGGAGTGTTTTTATATACTTACTAAATACACACCTCACCTGTAACAGGAAAAAAAAAAAGCTTTTTTTGAAAAACAACGCCATCTGTTAGACGTAAGAGCAACAACGCTCCTATCTCCCAAACTTCTTCAATTGGTTTGAAATTTTGACACAGGGTGCATTCAAATACGCACATATTTTTATTTACCTACTTATAGATACCACACCTGTGATGGGTAAAAACATACTTTCTTTTAAAGCAGTGCCATATGTTGCACGTAATATCAACACATGCAAGCTATACTAAGTACGTTATGATTCCAATTCAATGTTTCCGATTGCATTGATAAATTTAATTTTCATATATTTCGGTTTATTTCCATTCTGATTTAATTATTTTATATGACATTGCGTTAGAATTGAGCTGTGTTGTTTACCATACCGTTCATTTCGCAAGTATAAGAATAGATACCACACCTGTGACAGGTAAAAACATTTCTTTTAAGAAACAGCACCATCTGTTGCACGTAATAGCAACACACGCTATGATAAATATGTTTTGATTCAATTTCAATGTTTTCGACTGCATTGATAAATTGAATTTTCATAGATTTCAATTTATTTTCATTTTGATTTAATCTTTTTGAGTGACATTGCGTTAGAATTGAGCTGTGTTGTTTACCATATGGTTAATTTCGTAAGTATAAGAATAAAGGCCACATCTGTGACAGGTAAAAACTTTTTTTTTTAAGAAACAACGCCATCTGTTGCATATAGGAGACACACAGACCCTATACTATGTTAGGATTCCTTTTCAATGTTTCCAACTGCATTGACAAATAGAATTTTCATAGATTTCGATATTTTCATTTTGATTTAATTATTTGCGTGACATTGCATTGAAATTGAGCTGTGTTGTTTACCATAGTGTTCATTTCTTGAGTATAGTTTATTGTTGTAGTTTTTCATTTTGTTTTTAATTGTTTTTCTTATTTTTTTCAGTGATGGGAACATCAGTTCATTTGGGAAAGCATCAGATGAGAGGACGTGGGAGGGGGGTAATGTTAGGGAGGCCGAGAGGAAAAGAGGAAGGGAGAATGGTGGGGAAGATGAGGGGACAGCAGTGGGTGATGGTGGAGAGATCGAGGGGTACAGGGAAGGGGATATTTGTGGGAGGACAAGAGGATGGGGGAGTTTGGGATGGTGGGGACTAGCGGACAGGGGAATGGAGAATGGTGGTGATGACAAGGGGACAGGGGAGTGGGGGATGTTGGGGAGGACGAAGGGATGGGGGAGTTGGGAATGGTGGGGGACCAAAGAACAGGGAAATGGAGAATGGTGGGGAAGACAAAGGGACAGGGGAATGGGGGATGGTGAGGAGGATGAGGGGACGGTGGAGTGGGACGGTGGGTTAAGAGGACGAGAGGACGCTGGAGTGGGGGATGGAGGGAAGGACAAAAGGATGGGGGGGGAATGGGTTCGAGTCACTTCTGGGGTGTGAGTTTTCAGTTGCATATAGTCCTGGGGACCATTCAGGCTTGTTCACATTTGTGTTCCTCACGTGTGCCCCAAATAATGAGGTGATTTGATAAAATGCTATGCCCAAGATTACCATCCGAGTGCCGGCGGGGAAGTGGTTCAAATAGCTTCGGCTATCACTTCCTTATTGTCCAGTCATGATGGTCGAGTGGATTAAGGCGTCCTGTACATACCAGTTGCGTTGCTCCTGGCAGTATGGGTTCGAGTCACTTCTGGGGTATGAGTTTTCAGTTGCATATAGTCCTGGGGACCATTCAGGCTTGTTCGTATATATATATATATATATATATATATATATATATATATATATATATATATATATATATATATATATATATATATATATATATATATATATATATATATATATATATATATATATATATATATATATATATATATATATATATATATATATATTAGTAGGCATCCATCAGTCTCAGGAGACTATGGAGTTGAGCTCTGGTTGTCGGTCTGGAGTGGCCTCTCCAAGGCGCAAAGCCAGGGTAGGTTGATGCGGGAGAGAAGCTGTTACCCAGGCAGCAGGTCCCCCCTCTCCACGGCGCTGAAAGTCTCCAATGGAAAGGCATACGCCAATACGATTGGTTCCAGCGCCGTCGCAGGAACTGTGAGTTCCGGGGTTGACCTCGAAGGTGGTGAAGAAGGGCACAGGGACCTCCAACCCTGGAGACCGCCGTGGTCGGGGCCGATCTCTTCCCCATCATATATATATTTATATACATATGTCGTACCTAGTAGTCAGAACGCACTTCTCAGTCTACTATGCAAGGCCCGATTTGCCTAAAGGTCCGAGTGATTTTCTTTATTTTCAATAAATTGTTTCCAGTTGGTTTATTTAAAAAAAATTATATTACATTAAGAACATAAATTATTGATTAACTTACGTTAGTCTAGCTTAGGTTAAGATAGGTTAGGTTAGGTTAGGTAGGGTAGGTTAGGTTTGGTCATATATCTCCGTTAGTTGTGACTCAAATTTAAACAAATTAACTCATACATAATGAAATGGATAGCTCTATCATTTTATAAAAAAAAAATCGAAAAATATTGAAATTCAGGGAACTTGGCTTATAAGGCAAATCGGGCCTTGCATAGTAGGCCAAGAACTGCGTTCTGGCTACTAGGTACAACATATAGATATTGTGATGGTGTCCCACCCCTATATTTCTTCCTTCCCAGCTTAGAATATTCTCTGATGTTCAGGGAACATTTTCATGTGTGGGAAAGCGTGGAGCGTGATTAAGCTGGCTGTAAAATGGCCAGCTAAGTTTGATAATGCAAAAGACTTACGCCTTTCGGGGCAGAAGACGGTGCCGAGCCATCCTGTTTCCCGTCAAGACGTCGTGATGCTTCCTGGCATCTGACTGGCCAGGTGAGGTCACGTGCCAGAAGTGACCAATGACGAGAGTCCTCGGGCGGTGTGACGTCACGAGACGGAGGGCTTTCGGGGCGGCTGGGGCCTGGGTGGGAGAGTATGTTACGAGCCGCCCTAGAGTTAGGACACGCTTGAGTGAGCTCCGGATCTAGAGAGCCCTTACCAGTAGATTTAAGCTTCGTTTCGATACTGCAGACAGTCTGAGAGGCCATCCAACTCCATGGAGTGCCCAGAAGCAAGGACGGGCCGGATTAGAGAGCCTAGAGCTCTATCAAGAGTCTGCAGCAGAGGGAACGTTGGGCTGGTGACGTCTGGGACGCCCAGAGGACCACGTTATACACATCAAGCAAGAAGCTATGGCCGGGCCAAATCTACTGGCAGTGAGGCGAGGGGAAGCTGTGCTGGACTGTGAAATGCCGACAGTGCCAGTTAGAGCGGAGGACGACGATGGATTGTCGGCAGACCAGAAGCCAGGACCAGGAACCTCAACATCCCTCAACAGAAGACGAGTCGGCTTTGTGGTTGGAATGAAATAAGGTAGATAATTGTCCCTCCCTTTACCCCTTTTGATCTAGGCAAGCTAGAGCATTTTATATGTTGTGAACATTTTTACTTATCATTTTATTGTCTAAGTGACAGAATGTTAGGCTAGGAGCCAAGAGATCATTTAGGCATAAATTAGTGCATGTGAGCATTAATGCGGTGATGTTACTGATCCTGGAGGTAGTAGCTGGTTTGAGAGGAGCCAGCAACAAACTTTGAAACACCCAGCTGATCGCATTGCTAGAGGCGTGGGAGAGTCACGACGTTTCTGACAGTTGGAGCCGTCAGCTGATCGTGCTGCCAGAGGCGCGAGGTGTGTGCCCGCGGCTCGAGGTGTGGACCCAGTCAGCTGACCGTGTTGCCAGAGACGTGGTAAGAGGAGTGTTGCCAGCAGCAGACGATATCCACTTATAGACATTTCTTTATGCAATTTATATGTGTTTATATGCTTTTCTTCAGTAATCTTTTAAACTAACTGATGAGTTTAAGTGAGCCTCCATTCTCTAGGGCTATATATACATTGAGTGAGCTCATTTTATGGCACCTTGCACTGCACGTGATATTGCATCCTTGATTAAGATAACCAATAAGACCACTGATGTGTTGCTGGGACACGAGTATAAACACTCAGCTGGCGACCTGAGAAGACCAGATAAAGAAAGATAGAAACTCCCAGTGTCAGGACGGACAGGTTCAGGTGAGTTATAGGAGGCTTGAACCTCCCCACTCGCTAGGGGTGTATAAGGCCAGCCCTTGGCCGACTGGGGGAGCCCCGGGGCGAACAGTGGCGCCAGGAACTGAGGAGCTAAGACCCGTGGGAGCAACCCCAACCACAGGTAGGAAGGGGGTGAACCTTGATAGTGGCGACCTCGGTTTACACTGCTCGCTAGTGTATTCCCTGTATACGGTTACTCAATAGCCTAGTGATGGAGGATGACAGAGTAAAGAAGTTTAATGAGTCAAGGGACGAGCAGGTGTTGGAAGAGTGCACCAAGGCTCAGCTGCAGCTAGTGGCGGACCATTTTGGGTTGAGATTGAGGTCCCCCAGGGTGGCGGAGCGTCGGATTGAGATCATGGCTCAGCTCAAGGCCCAAGAGGAGGCTTCCAGGGAACGACCGCCCCAAGTACCTGCCAGTGTTGGTGGGAACCGGAGCGACGAAGGTAGCAGTAGGGGATCCAGCGGTAGTAGCAGGAGAAGCATGAAGCTAGAGATAATGAAAATGCAGCTTGAAGCTCAGCTGAAGCGTGAGGAGAGCAAAACTCAGCTGAAGCGAGAGGACAGTGAGCGCGAAGCCCAGCTGAAGAGGAAGGAGCGCAAAGCTCAGCGGAAGCGGGAGGAGCGCGAGGCTCAGCTGAAGCGTAAAGAGCACAAAGCCCAACTGCAACGAGAGGAAGGAGAAAGACAACTACGACGGGAAGAAATAAAAGCGAAGAAAGAAGTTGAGCTGCATCGGGCGGAGCGCAGGCTGCCCTCGGTATCTGCTCGGTGGGATGACCCCAAGGTCCGGGAGCGTGACCTTTGACCCTCTAGAGGCTGAAGCTCTCTTCGACCATTTTGAAAGGATAGCGACATTGAAGGAATGGCCGGAAGAGGATTGGGCTGCGTTAGTGCATAGTAGGTTGACTGGCGAGGCCAGGGAAGCTTATAACATGTTGGACCTTGAGGAGTGCTCCGTTTACGACATGATCAAGAAAGCTACGCTCCACTCGTATCGACTAACCCCGGAGGTTTACTGGAAATGCTTCCGTGAGTGCACAAGAGCTTCTGGAAGGTCGTATGCTGAGACTGCTCAGGACATGGAGTGCAGGTTCCTGGTGTGGCTGAAGGCCGAAGAGGTGGAGACGATGGAGGAGCTGAAGCAGTTGATGAATTAATGACATCGAAATAGGGAGTGAGCTAGGGAACAGTGATCACAAAGTAATCAGATTTAGCATGGAATGGAATAGACTTGTAGGAGAAAATTCTGTTAAAGTGCCAGATTTTCGAAAAGCTAATTTTAATAGCCTAAGAAATTTTTGGGGTCAAATAGATTGGAAAGTCTTGGGTATGGGGTGTGGGCCAGTCTTGGAGCGAGACATGAACCCAGCGATAGGTGATGTAAAAGGGGATTTCGATGTGGATTTAATATATAACTTATTTAAGAATATTCTAAACACAGCACAGGAACGTAGTATACCATACAAATTGAATAGATCGAATACTAATGACCCAAAGTGGATAACAAATAATTTAAAGAACCTTATAGGTAAAAAGAGAGCTTGGTACAAAAGGATTAAGAATGGGGAAGTCAGTTTAGAACAGGAATTCATACAACTGGTTAGAAATGTTAAAAAAGAGATTAGGAAAGCAAAAAGAAACTATGAAGTTCGCATAGCAGAGCAAGCAAAGTCAAATCCTAAAGGGTTTTTTCACTTATATCGAACTAAGACTAGGGAAAGGATAGGTCCATTAAAATCTGAGACAGGTCAAATAACGGATAATGACAAGGAGATGAGTAGTATTTTTAACAAATATTTCATATCTGTATTTACTAAAGAAGAACTTAACAATATGCCTTCAGCCGAACAAGTCTATGTGGGTGGGGATGAGGACAGGTTGACTAGTTTAGCAGTTACCAGGGAGGATGTAATTAAACAATTAGAAAAACTAAAACTAAACAAATCCCCAGAGCCGGATGAAGTGTTTGCCAGGGTGCTAAAAGAATGCAAAGAGGAGCTTTCCGAGCCACTGTCTACCATATTTAATAAATCAATAGAGTCAGGCAGAGTGCCAGAGTCATGGAAGGTAGCTAATGTGGTACCAATTTTTAAGAAGGGAGATAGATCACTTGCGTCAAATTATCGGCCAATTAGCCTAACGTCTATTGTGGGAAAGTTACTTGAATCAATAATTGCAAATACAATTCGTCTCCATCTTGAAAAACATAAATTAATAAATGAGTCGCAACATGGTTTTACAAATGGCCGTTCATGTTTAACAAATTTGCTAACTTTTTATTCCAGCATAGTTGAGGCAGTTGATAGTGGTAAGGATTGTGATGTTGTGTACCTTGACTTTAGCAAAGCTTTTGATACAGTGCCACATGAAAGACTAATTACAAAAATAGAAGCTCATGGTATTGGGGGTGATATATTAACTTGGATTAGAGCATGGCTATTCCAAAGGAAACAGAGAGTTAGTATAAATGGGGTTAAGTCAGAGTGGGATAATGTTGTTAGTGGAGTACCTCAGGGCTCTGTCCTGGGACCTCTGTTGTTTATAATATGTATAAATGATTTAGATTCAGGTTTGAGTAGCAACATTTGCAAATTTGCCGATGATACGAAAATCGGTAGGGAAATTAATTCGGAGGAGGACTCACTATCACTTCAAGTTTATCTAGATTTTGAAATGGTCAAAGGATTGGCAAATGCAGTTTGATGCTGATAAATGTAAAGTTCTGAGGCTAGGTAATGATGATAGAGTTACAAGATACGAGCTAGATGGTGCTGAGATTGCAAAGTCGGATTGCGAAAGGGATCTGGGAGTTATGATTAGTAAGAATTTAAAACAAAAGGATCAATGCATGAATGTTCGTAATAAGGCGAATAGGACACTGGGATTTATTAATCGAAGCGTTAGTAACAAGACACCTGGTGTGGTTCTTAAGCTATATCTTGCTCTGGTTAGGCCCCATTTAGATTATGCAGTTCAGTTTTGGTCGCCGTATTATAGAATGGATATAAATTAACTTGAACGTGTCCAACGTAGGATGACTAACTTAATTCCCCAAATTAGAAATCTTTCATATGAAGAAAGATTAACAAAGCTTAAGTTGCATTCACTGGAAAGGCGAAGAGTTAGGGGTGACATGATAGAGGTTTACAAGTGGATGAATGGACATAACAGGGGGGATATTAATAGGGTATTAAAAATATCAACACAAGACAGAACACGAAACAATGGGTATAAATTGGATAAGTTTAGATTTAGGAAAGACTTGGGTAAATACTGGTTCAGTAACAGGGTTGTTGATTTGTGGAACCAATTGCTGCGTAACGTGGTGGAGGTGGGGTCCCTCGATTGTTTCAAGCGCAGGTTGGACAAGTATATGAGTGGGATTGGATGGTTATAGATAGGAGCTGCCTCGTATGGGCCAATAGGCCTTCTGCAGTTACCTTTGTTCTTATGTTCTAATGTTCTTATGATAATGGAAAGATTCATGTCGATGCTCCATCCAGAGCTAAGGGTCAGGATCAAGAAGGCAGGTATTAAGGAACTTAAGGCCGCTGCAAACAGAGTCGACCTGCTGGAAGAGGCGCTACATCTCGGAAAGGAGGGACCGCCCAGGCACTCGCCTTACCCAAGGTTTGGAGGGAACTTCAGGAGTTCAGGAGGAGCCAGGACGGGCGGAGACTCTTCTAAGAGTAGTTTACACAGTGAGGTGAGTCAGTCCAAGAGTTCAGGGGAACCGGTGAGGAGACCCCAAGGGGGAACGCCGGGACTGGTGCTGGAGGGAAGAACGCTGCCAGGGAGACGACGACCGGGGGCACGACGAGGACTCGGGGGACGGCGGTTTCCAGGAGTGTTGCTTGAGTGACAGGTGGACAGTCGCCTCCCAGGAGAGTCAGATGTTTTAATTATGGCGTGCGCAGACACTTCGCATGTGAGTGTGGTTGCCTTAGGCAACTCGGAAATGTGGCACTAGTCAGAATGGACGACCAAGGAGCCAAGAATGTTTTGAGCGGATCTCCACTAGAAAGGAAGGAAAAGATCCATCCTTTTATTTCTGGAGGTACCGTGAAGATAAAAGGGGCCAACCCCATTCCAGTGAATATGTTAGGACATACTGGAGCAGACTTTACCCTGGTGAGTGAGACCCTATTCCCTGAGGAATATGAGGACACCAGTGTGGGGGTGACCATTGTGACCAATGTGGAGGGCCCAGTGAGAATGCCTCTTCACGAGGTGATTTTAGATTCTGACTATGGCTGCAAGACCCTAGTGGTGGGGGGTCTGCGCCTCGATGCCTAAGATGGAGGCCCAGGTCATTCTGGGAAATGACTCATGTGGAGGATGTGTACTCCCAAACCTCGTTAAAGGCGAGAAGTGTTTGGAACGCTATAGAAAGGAAGGCAGTGCGTCAGACACTGCGAGGGAGATCGCTGAGGGAGCGTTCCCTGTGTGCGCGGTATTCCCGAGACAGAGTGTCAAAGGCGAAAGAAGTGGATCTAGTCAGGCTGGAGGGGATGTGTCTGACAGCCTAGGAATCGATCGACTCTTCGAGGAACCCGGAGGACAGATGGAGTGTAGTGGGAACCCGGATGATGGAGTACAGATAATTCTCACCAGTCCTCTCGAGTTGGATCGCGCTTGACTGGGCGAGCTGCAGCGGGAGGAATTTCCCAAGTTGATATTAAGAGGCCGAGGGAGGTCGTGCTGAACCCGAGACTGCTACGCATTTCTATTTAGAAGAGGGGATGCTGATGAGGCAGTGGAGGCCAGTGAGGAGGGAAGCCGATATGGAGGCCCTAGAAGTGAAGCAGCAGGTAGTAATACCGACTCGTTGCAGGGGAGCAGTGCTAGATTTGGCGCACTCAGTAAACCCTGCAGGTCATCTTGGAGTAACCAAGACGCTGAGCCGGATCAGGGAACACTTCTATTGGCCGGGAATGGACGCCGACGTGAGACGTCATAGTAAAACGTGTCTTGCTTGTCAGAGGGCGGGAAAGAACGTGCCGGAACCGAGGGCCCTTCTGGTTCCTGTCCCTGCCTTTGGACAAGCGTTTGAGCGTCTACTGATAGACGGTGTGGGACCCTTGCTCCGAACGAAGAGAGGGAACAACTACTTGCTGACGATTATGCGTGCGTCAACGAGGTTTCTGGAAACGGTCCCGGTGCGACAGCTAACATCAAAGAGTATTATGGGACAGCTCCAACGTTTTTTCTCTTGGGTGGGGATACCCAAAGAGAGTCAGACTGATTGTGGGAGCGTGTTCCTATCGAGATGGTTTAGGCAAACTATTGCAAGCTGGGGGATAACCCAAATTTGGTCTTCGCCCTCCAGACCGCAGTCACAAGGAATGTTTCACGAAATGTTTCACTCGACCTTGAAGACCATGTTAAGAGTGTTCTGCGTCGAATAAGGAACAGAATTGGATGAGGCCGTGTATCCGGCGTTATTTGCGATATGGGACGCAGTGGTGGAGTCTCTGGGATTCTCACCGTTTCATCTCGTGTATGGACACAAGGTGCGTAGTCCCATATCGATGCTGAAGGAACAGCTGACGTAGGGAGTGGCCATGAAATCAGTCGACGAGTATGTGTATAAATTCAGGGAACGACTTGGAAGTGCAAAGAAGTTGGCAGCCGAACATCTGAGAAAGGCCCAGAGGAAGATGTCCGATTCGTATGATCGGAAGGCCGTCCCAAGTGATTTTCAGGTTGGGACCCGGGTGATGGTGCTGCTATCCCAGAAAGAGCAAGGTGACTGAACCGCGTTTCGAAGGACCATACAGGGATGTGAAGCGGATAGGCCAGGTGAACTATGAAATTAGCAAGCCGGACCGTCCCCGTAAGACGCAGGTGTGTCATATAGATCGTCTGAAGCCGTATTTCCAGGATGAAGGAAAGGCCGGTGTTATACTCAAATTCTGTCAGTTGAAATGTAACCAATCACAGGCAAGTAGGCCTCTGACGTCATGCCAGACAGAGAAGCATCAAGCCATGCTCCCAGCAGCCTCAGTTCTCTCTCAGACCCAGAGTAAGGTGGACCTCGGTTGGCCAGATATATACCTTGTTGTCTCGGTCAATAAATATATACAGAAGCGACTACTGTGTCTACATTCAACCCGAACAAGGCAAACGAATACTGGTAGCAGCAGTGGGACCCAGAAATTTTTTTCTGGAAACTAAAATTCAAGTACCCAGCATCGCCGTGTGTTTCATAGTACCGCCGCCACCACCGCCATCAGCCGCCTCCACAAGCCGCCATCCTGCCACCCACGCATCAAATATTGTGCCAGACCGGGGTCCTGCCATCAACCACTACTCCAGGCCAACGTTTCAGAAGTAAGGGTCAATATTTTCCTGTGAGAACGCGCACTCATCAGTGAGGAGGAAGGAAGCTTCCCGCCCCAGCCATTTTTGAATCTCGCGCCACCACGTGGGAACCTGCACCCACCACCATCACCACCACCCAAGCTGACAGCATCTATGCTTTGTGAGCGTTCAAGCTACTGCAATCGTGGTCAATCATCGTCGCAACTATCAACTGATCATTGTATGTGCTGTATTGTTCCTTGAGAATATTTGGTGGACTGCAATTGTTTGACTAGTGTCGCCTCCCCAAGCTCACACACCTCGCCTCCCTCTCAAGCTCACACCTCGCCACTAGCCCCTGCTACATCATTTTGTGTGAACTCCTGCCTCCCAATCGTGTTTCTCCAACGACATCGTCGCAATATCGTCGTCGTCAGAATTTATCTTCGCGCTTCCAGCGTCAACAGTGTGGGGTCCCTGATTCTCGCGCCACCACCGCCAGGAGTGCTGCCGTCGCACCAGTTTGTAAACAAACCTCACATGTGCCCCTTCAGGTCTTCACGACGTTCCTCCAATTTTGGCTACTGGTGATTCTCATGAATTGCAACCCTGAGAAAAGTAATTGTTAGTTGAGAACAATGTGCCAAGTTCTAAAACGTGACTTACATAATACTTTCCATAATATCCTGTGAATTAACCAATCAGTGACTTGTTAAATATTGGAGCTGGTTCAGTACTCCACTCCCCACAATTTCCTTGTGTGATTTCAACATTCCTGCTTCTTACAGTAATTTCATTGAATTTTAATTGTTCTCCTAGAGTGTTATTGGTAAATTCAAATTCCAGTGAAGTAAGAAATCCTTGTTTTAGTAGCAGTTAAGGATTTGTGCAATATAATTTTTTTTTTTAATTCCTCCAGGCCTAAAATTGAAATTTATTCCTTCAACATTTCATATTATAATTTTTACCATAGCAGTTATATACATTCCTGTGTCCAGTTTGTGCTACATACATATTTCTTGCATTGCCACTTGTTGTGTTGAATCTTTTTAATGAAATTTTGCAATGGCATTTTACAGTTTTTATTCTCAATTGCTGTGCTTAGTCTGGTTTAATTAATTTACATACATCTAATTCCAGTCATTTTTTTTTAATGAAAGATTGCTAAATTTAGTTTACAATTGCTTGTTCTTAATTATTTTCTTGCCTAGCCCTATTTAATAATTTTATTTCTGCCATTTTTTTTTACTTTAGCCAAGTTGATATTTTTTTGAGTGTTTATTTTTGTGTATACTATTTCTGATGCCAGGTGCACTTAATTATAATCTGCGTTCAAATATTACTTCCACGGCTGTGACAATGCCTACCACTGTTGAAACCCCTTCAGAATCAACGGGAACAGTTGCTCGTCCCAATGGCCAGAGATCAGCTCAGGAAATGGCTATTCCTCTTTTTGCTAGAGAATCACGCTTATTAGAATCATGGTTTAGTAAGGTTGAAGCAAAAACTGTTGCACGTTTTTCTAAGCCTACTGATGCCGAATACTTAGCAGTTGTTACTTACAGTGTACCTAAGAGTACTTGTAAGCAATCTACCTCATTTTTCATTTTTGCTCAATTTGTTTTTGTATTGCTTAGTCTTGTTTATATTTTTGTTTTGTATTTCTATATCTTGTGTTTTGTATAGTCCATGTTTATATGTTTTTTCGTTAATCTCATTTATTACCTAGGTTGCCTAGCCTAGCCATACTCCCTTACTCCATTGTACCCCTGTAAGCCCCTTTTGAGTTTGCTTTGTTCTGTATTGTGTACATCTTTATCCCTATTTTATAGCTTATTTCTACCTTGTTATTTGCCTTTCTTCCCTTGTTTTTCCTGCAATCAGCTTTTTTTTATGCAGACAAGTATAGACCCTGAACTTAACCTCTTATCCACTATCTATGACAATTATCACTTTAATGATCTAAATTGCAGATATTTTGCAGCACATGATGTAAACAATGTATTAACTCATAATCACAATATCTCTGTAATCAATTTGAACGTTAGATCCCTAGGTAAACACTTCGATGATGTTAGTGCCTTGATTGAAGCTATTGACAACAAATTCTCTTTTATTATACTTACTGAAACATGGTTGAAAGAGGATACTACTCAGCTCTTTAACATGCCTAACTACTCAGCAATTCATAACTGTCGTCAACTTCAGAGAGGTGGTGGCACTGCTCTTTACTACCACCAAGAACTAACATGCTTAAAAGAAATTAGAACCAGAGACTGCTATGGGGAGTATATCTTCGCCAGCTTCAGAGTCAAGGGTGCCGAGTCTGTCCTGACTGTGGGTGCAGTTTATAGAATTCCTAACACTGATGTGTCCGAATTCAACTCAAACCTTAGAAATCTAATACTTGATAACAGGCTGAACAAAAACCACCTAATTATCGCAGGGGACTTTAATATTGACCTCTGCGAGCCTGAACACCCCACTGCTGTTAGCTTCCTCAACTGTATGAATTCCTGCTTCCTCATACCCTTAATCACTAGACCTACTAGAATTACTGATAGCACTGCCACGACGCTCGATCACATCTGGACAAACATAACCTCTCCGCTTACTTCAGGTATAATCACCGATAGCACTACAGATCATTACCCCACATTTATCTTAACTAACATTAGCAAACCACCTCTCGAGTCAAGAGTGATATGTTTTAGACTACACAATGAAACTGCTATAGACAATTTTATAACTGCTGCTGATAATGTCAACTGGGAGTCCGAGTTAGGTAACATAGTGGACATCAACCTAGCAGTGCAATCTTTTCTTCAAAAAGCGCTTAGCCTTTATAATACCCACTGTCCTATGCTTACAAAACAAGTCACAACCAAAAGGCTTAACAATCCCTGGCTTACAAAGGGAATACTTAAATCTATTAATAAAAAACATGACCTTGAGAAGAAGTATAGGTTAGGAATTGTCTCCAAAGAATTCTCAAAGAATTACTCATTATTGCTGTCTAAGATAATTAGACGAGCCAAAACTAAATACTACGAAGATAAATTTACCCAAATAAAGAGCAACATTAAACAAACTTGGAGAACAATTTCTCAAATATTGGGATCAAAGAAGTCTTTAAATAACAAACCGACTCTCCTGTCTAATAACGATGGTCAGCTTTCAGCCTCTGATTCTGCTATTGAGTTCAATAGGTTCTTCTCTTCCATTGGTTCATCCCTTGCAAATGATATTCCATCTTCCAGTACAGACATTAATGACTATCTTTCAGGTAACTATCCACAGTCTCTGTACCTAAAGCCTATTAATTCCACTGACGTCAATGAGATAATCCTTTCCCTTAAAACCTGACAGGCTCCAATATGTTTCTGTGAATAATACAATTTCTCCCACCCTACCCATCAACATTGGTGTTCCCCAGGGCAGCATACTTGGCCCTCTCCTCTTTCTCATCTACATTAATGACCTTCCAAATGCCTCCCAACACCTCAAACCAATTCTATTTGCTGACGACACAACCTTCATTTACTCCAGTCCTGATCCCCTTGCTCTAAATGCCACAGTAAATACTGAGCTAAATAAAGTCCATCTATTGTCAACCAATGTCTGTTTTTTTCTTTAAAGAGCGCTGTTTGTCGACATAATTGTATTTGTGCTGCTTTTTCATCTATGTTTTCATTTCTTGTTTTCATTCTACTCATTATGCTCAATTAGTATTAAACTTGTCATTTAAGTTTATCATGCCCGAAACGCTTTGCGTAATAGTGGCTTTAGGCATTGTATGTACTAGCTCTACCTATAAGTCAAACAATCCTTGTAAATATTTATTGTATGTATGTACCTTACCTAAATAAAATTGTATTGTATTGTATTGTATTGTTGCACGGTCAGCTGTGGACACAACCAAAGGTGATGCACGTTTCGTTGTTGACGAGAAAGCCATTGTTAGCCTCCAGTCATGGTCTGATTTTAAGGATTTCTTTCGCCGTCGCTTTGTTAATAAAGGAGACGTTGACCCATATAGGTTAGTCAAGAAAATTGCCAATGCCACCATGCAGCCTGGTGAGTCTTTTAATGCATTTACTAGCCGTCTCGATCAGTATCTGTATGCCTTAGTTTCTGCTATGAATAATTCGACTTGGTTAGATAAAGACAATAATCTGTCCCCTGAGGCTATGGCCAAAATGATAGCATTTGGTACTTTAATGCATTTTGCCCCCGAGCATACTAAACCAATCGTTGAGCAACAAAATTTTGGTGTTAAACATGAAATTGGTGAAGTGTTTGAGGCTATTAACAATGCTGCAGATAAACTAGCTCCCCGAAGTGCTCCTCTGTCTGGCATGACGTCAGAGGCCTACTTGCCTGTGATTGGTTACATTTCAACTGACAGAATTTGAGTATAACACACTGTTCAGAACGGGACGATGCGACCAGAAGGAGAGGGGATGAGCAGTTATGTGTATGAGACTAAACCAAGAATTACCAGAGGAAGAAGGAAAATGGGCTCGTGCTGATGGCACTCATCTTTCCAACACCGAGAGTCTAGGAAGCATCGGAGAGAAGTTACAACATCTGAAAGGGAAGTAGAGGGCCGAATTGATGACCATTTTGAGGGAGAATGAGTCTATTTTCACGGACATGCCCCAACGCCACAGTATTCGTTTGCCTTGTTCGGGTTGAATGTAGACACAGTAGTCACTTCTGTATATATTTATTGAGTGAGGCAAACAGGTGTATAACTGGCCAACCGAGGTCCACCTACTCTGAGTCTGTGAGGAGAACTGAGGCTGCTGGGAGCATCGCTGATGCTCCTCTGTTTGGCATGACGTCAGAGGCCTCCTTGCTTGTGATTGGTTACATTTCAACTGACATAGAATTTGAGTATAACACCGCTCGGACACGCTACCAAGTCGACATCCCTTGTCGACAAGCTCTGGCTAGCTATATAGTTACAATGATACTGAAGGGACCTCGGTGGCATTCAATAATGGCTTACATGTGAGATTTGCATAATAAAACATTGAAAGAAGATCAGGTGTGCGTAATACTAACAACTCTGCATATGCACCAAAAAAAAAATTCATCATAATAGGTGAAAATCATGGTAACAATGCTTTGATTAAACCAGAGTATTAAGAACATGTGTATGTCTACTGATCAGATATGAACAATACAACTCAAGGTATTGCCTAAACAAAATTATTAACATGTGTCAATGGCATGTGCTTGAAAACCATACAAAATTAAACAATTATTACATTAATGGAACAAAGTTCTGACCTAACAACCACAAATGAATTTCAAGATAATGATTTTTTCTCTCTGAAATATACAATATATTTATGTTACGGCCCTCTCGGGACGCAACGGGGTCCTTACTCTGATGTTGTTAGAGGAAGATATATTGTATCCGTTCCCAAGCCAGTAGTGGCTATCAAGGGATGAGATCCGTGATGCAAGTAACTTAAAGGGAGTAGGGAAAGAAAGTTAAGAACTTAATATTATAATTAACACCATCACCGTTTAAATATATAAAATTAATGAGTGCACCAGGGGGAGGGGTATTAACACTAAACAAGGGGATTATTCACAATGTAGTCTTCTGCTGAAGACTGGATCAAGAAGCTAGGTGCTGAGTCCGCGGTGCTTTCTTCGTGGCCTCACGACGTGTCCTCTGAGAATGCCGAGCCTACCCGGGCCACAGGTCAGCCAAAACGCAGGTCCACTGGGGGCACCGTCGTGGAGGCCGTCAACCACACGTCCAGCTGGTCTGCTGGCAGGTACTGAGCCACCAAGGCTGGTACGGCCACTCCACGAACGATATAAGGGGTACGCCCTAGACAGGAGTCTCGTGTGATATCACCAATCACCCTCCTGTCCTCAATACCCCAGTGGATGATCGTCTCCAACAGTCAGTCCCGGGTAAATCCTTTCACTGCCACTCCACTGGCAGGCTAACACACCACAGTGTTCTTCCGGGGGGACGACGTCACAACAGCTGCAGCAAACTTCACAGTATGGAGACTGGCTGCCTCGGGTAGACTGACTCGACTCCCATCACAGTGGTCCCAGGTCGGCTCTGTAAGCAGACACGTCATCAATAACCGGGACACTAATACACCTCACTTACGGGCTCGGGCACAAACACCTGACGTATCCAGTCCATAGATGGCGCTGTCGTCGGAGCACCACCTCACCAGAGGTCAGGAGCGGCGGTGTTGAGCGCTGAACCAGACTGGAAACTGGTCCTCGAGGCCAGTACACGCTGTCCTCACCAGGTGTCGTCGTCCGTTTGGCGGGGGTTTCGGGAGCTGACCCACAGATGGCGTGGTTGTCACTGCTCCAGGCTCGGACGCTGGATCCGGGTTCGTAACACCTCCCCACCAAAAGGAATTTGGTTTGGGGTTCTATAAAAAGAAACACAAACCAAATTAGTACGGCGACACAACTCCAAATGGACTTACTTATACTATGAACTGGAGTGATGAGGCTGTCTTGTCCACAGAACTTTTCTACTGAGAAACCCTGGCACAAAGGGAGCTTGAAAATGGCAGGCGATGACCTGCCTGACGTAATCTTCCACACCTCCTCTGCGATGGCAAACAGGGGCATCATCTCACATCTCTCGAGTACGGATTGGTTTCGACACGATCTGGGGTGACTCGACACTTCCCTATGTCGTGGCACCGATGATGGCTGGTCACAGACTGCATTTCTGGTGCCGGTCCGATGGTCCTTCAGGGAGACAGGAACCTGGAATACAGGGGTCTGATAATTCAGAGTGATAGTGACAGCGGGTAAAACAGTACTTACAGCATACTCTACTAGGTCCACACCTAGTCCCAACGGGGCTGTTCGTACGTCGCAGGTGGCATTCGCTCTGTCACCGTCAGGTCGACCAACGTTCCGCATAACGCTGTGTTGAGGCTCAGCAATCACGCGGGGGGTGTCAACCTGTCGGAAACGGTCACTCATATTATCACATGTCATACCTCCTGTATCAACCATCACCTTCCAGGTCCCTTCTTCAACTGCAACACCTGCAGTACAAATCTCCAATCCCTGGGACCTCTTCACGATGTTCATGGGAGCCATCATTCGTCGGGTTGTCCACCGGTCCTCACTGAGAGCACAAACGAGAACACATACGAGAATCAAACAAAATACCGATAGGAAACATTTGGTAAGTCGAGGGATAAGTTTCCTGAGCTTGTCATGTCCATAGCCGGCACCATCCACTAGCCTGGCTTGGACAGAAGAGGGCACTAGACCTTTTGAACACACCTCACATACCTCTGACGTCTGGGGAATCTCTGGCTGGTCCACTACACGCTGTAACTTGCCATACCGCAAGCACACCTCAGCCTTCGCTCCAGACTCGTTGGTATCCGTGGGTGTCTGCACACAAGGCCTCTTTTCTAGCTCAGGTACTTCTGCCATCGTAACCTCATGTTCCTTGTCGAGAGAAGAATCAGGAGACACTGCTAGATAACTGTCGATCTGCGGGGGAGAGGACAAATTAGACATGTTCAAATCCGGGTCTGTCTTTACCTGGACATTACCATTGCCTGTTACCTCAGACCGTGCTGTTCCGGTAGACTCGTCCGCAACCTTGGGATGATTGATGCTCCAATCGGTCACCAAGTCGTTGGCTAGTACCACGTCAA
Organism: Procambarus clarkii; assembly: GCF_040958095.1. Classification (NCBI taxonomy): domain Eukaryota; kingdom Metazoa; phylum Arthropoda; class Malacostraca; order Decapoda; family Cambaridae; genus Procambarus; species Procambarus clarkii. Next base: position 11,750,980 of record NC_091208.1, on the reverse strand, counting down.
TCCCAGCCACAGGGAGGGTATCGACTACTGCCAACGCACATGTGCCGCTGAAATAAGGCGAGTCGAGATGTACTGGCACTAAGGGGGCGATGTACTGCGTCCTTGGAAACCCAACCAGGACAACCTCTTGTCTCCCGTCCACACTTACTCCCTCGGGTACCGAGCTCTTCATGATCAGGGACTGGGCTGCTCCACTATCTCTGAGCACTACTACAGATCTACCAGTATGATCACTCGATACATACCCGCCTGAAGTGTGAGGGGAAAACAATCTGGGTTCTTCCTGCGTCGTCGTCGACTGGCTTCCTGCTGGTGATGTTCCACAGCTCATCAACATCACCTCCCTTCGTGCGCTGCCACCTCTTCTGCCTCGGCACCTAGCAGCTACGTGCCCTTTCTGCCCACAAGTCCAGCACACCATATTCCTCCTCGGGCTCCGGTGTTTCGGACTGCTAGGACTTGTTCTAAAGGGGCAACTTGGGGGCGTCTTCTTAGCACTTTGTGGGACGGGTCTTTCTTCGTCTTCGTCGTGAGGTCTGTCAAACCGGCGCTGGTAATTCCTCGGGACGTACTTAGCAGACGGCCTATGAGTCAGGATATACTCTTCAGCCATGGTGGCTGCTGCACTCAAGGTCTCCACCTGCTGTTCCTCTAAGTACGTCTTGAGGTCTCCAGACAAACAATCCTTGAAGTCCTCGAGCAGAATCAACTGCTCGAGGTCTTCCCTGGTCTCCACCTTCCGAGAGGCGCACCATTCCTGGAAAAGTCGCTCCTTGATTGTAGCGAATTCGGTGAAAGTGTGCTCTGAGGTCTTCTTCAGGTTTCTGAACTTTTGCCTATATGCCTCAGGTACCAATTGGTACGCCATGAGCACCACTTTCTTCACCTTGTCGTAATCGCTGGAGTCGTCAAGGGATAACGTAGAGTAGGCGATTTGGGCCTTCCCAGTCAAGACTGACTGTATCATGATGGCCCAATTCTCCCTTGGCCACTCCAAAGAGGCAGCGACTTTCTCGAAGGCTGCAAAGAATTTTGACACTTCCTTCTCATGGAATTTGGGGACCATTTTGATGTTGCGTACCGGATCGAAGCTACTGGTGTCCGTTGTTTGCCTCCGACCACCGCCTAATCGCAAAACTTCTAGTTCATGTTGTCTCTCTCTTTCCTCTTTGTCTCGTCGTTCTTGTCTGTCTCGTTCCTCTCTTTCTCGCTCTCGTTCTTCTCTCTCTCGTTCTCGTTCTTCTCTCTCTCGTCTCTCTTCTCTTTCTCGTTCTTCTCTCTCTCGTCTCTCTTCTCTTTCTCGCTCTTCTCTTTCTCTTTCTCGTCTCTCTTCTTTTTCTCGTTCTTCTCTTTCTCGTTTCTCTTCTCTTTCTCTCTCTGCTTTCCTTTCTTCTAATTCTAAACGTCTCATCTCTAATTCTTTATCTTGTCTCTCTCGTTCCATTTCTAATTTCTTCCATTCTATTTCACGATTTATTTCTAGGGCACGCATTTTGACTGTTAGGAAGCTGATATTAAGCTCACCTGCATCACTGTCAACGTCGCTGCCCTTATCTTCCTTTTCCGTGGAAGCTATTTCCTCACCTTCCTTTGTACTGGGAGTCTCGCCTTCCTGTTTCTCTTCTGCCTTCAGGTGCCGGTGAACCTTGGACAAGATCTCCACACGGGAATCACTGGCACGGATCTTGATCTCCAGGTAGGCGCTCACTAGTACAAGTTCCGGTTTGCTCAGATACTTTAATCTGGCAAGACAGTCCACTCTGTTCAGAAAAGCCTGAACATCGTCCAGATCATCGATGGTAACTTTGTCTGCCATTGTCACAGATGGAATACTTAGCACTTAACACACTGCTTACACGTTAGCACTTAACGCACCGAGCACAGTTCTACGTCAATATTGCACTTTATCGCACCAAACACTGCACTTGCCAATATTGCACGTAATCACTTCGGGCACCGCACTACACAATATTGCACTAAATCGCAACGAACACTTCGCTCTACAATATTGCACTGAATCCCTGAGCACTGCACTAGTCAATATTGCACTTAACCGCTTAATCACAGCGAGCACCGCACTGCACAATATCGCACTTAGTCGCTCTTAGCACCGCACAGGACGTATAACGTCACAATCATCACACACAGGGGGAATTATTTACAGGGATTACGCCACTTCACCACCCCTGTCAAACATACTTAACAAGGGGACGGATCCCGCTGGGGATGCCAATTATGTTACGGCCCTCTCGGGACGCAACGGGGTCCTTACTCTGATGTTGTTAGAGGAAGATATATTGTATCCGTTCCCAAGCCAGTAGTGGCTATCAAGGGATGAGATCCGTGACGCAAGTAACTTAAAGGGAGTAGGGAAAGAAAGTTAAGAACTTAATATTATAATTAACACCATCACCGTTTAAATATATAAAATTAATGAGTGCACCAGGGGGAGGGGTATTAACACTAAACAAGGGGATTATTCACAATGTAGTCTTCTGCTGAAGACTGGATCAAGAAGCTAGGTGCTGAGTCCGCGGTGCTTTCTTCGTGGCCTCACGACGTGTCCTCTGAGAATGCCGAGCCTACCCGGGCCACAGGTCAGCCAAAACGCAGGTCCACTGGGGGCACCGTCGTGGAGGCCGTCAACCACACGTCCAGCTGGTCTGCTGGCAGGTACTGAGCCACCAAGGCTGGTACGGCCACTCCACGAACGATATAAGGGGTACGCCCTAGACAGGAGTCTCGTGTGATATCACCAATCACCCTCCTGTCCTCAATACCCCAGTGGATGATCGTCTCCAACAGTCAGTCCCGGGTAAATCCTTTCACTGCCACTCCACTGGCAGGCTAACACACCACAGTGTTCTTCCGGGGGGACGACGTCACAACAGCTGCAGCAAACTTCACAGTATGGAGACTGGCTGCCTCGGGTAGACTGACTCGACTCCCATCACAGTGGTCCCAGGTCGGCTCTGTAAGCAGACACGTCATCAATAACCGGGACACTAATACACCTCACTTACGGGCTCGGGCACAAACACCTGACGTACGCGTACGCGTAGGTCGAGGGAGGGGGTAGACGTACCGTGCGCGCTCCGTTAAAATGGTGACATTAACAGGGATTCGTAGGACTACTGCCGTGGATTACTGATTACAGACATAACAAAGTGCATAGTGACCGCTGGAAAATAGAAAATAGTCATTAACAATAGAACTTTGTGTTAAATAGAGAATAAACGGGAGACCACGTGTGAGCCAGTGAACGAGGCTTTGTGTACATGCGTGTATTAGGATAAAAAAAAAAACGAAACAAAAAAAATAGTGAACGGTGATTCGTGGAACAGTGATGTGGAACGGGTATCACAACAACATATAAGTTGGAAGTGAATATTATAAATATAGAACACTAGAAATATAGAATAGTGGCAAGAGGCGGCATCAGTGGTTATAAATCGGGTAACTGGAAACTGGTGACATCAACCTGGGCCACAAGAGGTCACCTGTACCGACCGGGGGACCAGCCTCGCTACCTACGCTAAGTACCTGCCATAAAGTTTGAACAAAATAACACACATAATATTACAAATATACGATATACATATAATATTATAATATTAAACATATAAATATATATACATATATATTGTTACAAATATACAATATACATATAATATTATAAATATATAGATATATACAACAAAACAAGGCAATATGGGAGTAAATAAACAAATTTGTGGCCACTGTAACAACTTCTTAAAGACGAAGGTAACGGGAATTGAATGTTATATCTGTAAGACTAGATTCCATTCGGCTTGTACAGGAGTGAGTAACACTACGGCACTGAGAGATGGCCACTTGCTCTGGGTGTGTAAAAATGACCTGCCAGCTTGGAATATCCTAAAAAACCTTCTAGATAACATGACGCATGAACGGAAAACATCATTCATTGGAAGCCTACCAGCCATCCAGAAGGAGTGGGAAAGGAACAACAATTCTAATATACAAGGGGCGGAGGCTATAGTCAGGGATGAAACTGAGGCTGAAACTCAGGAAGTTGCAAACTCTGACTCAGTAGGCCTGGATGTAGATGACATTAAACTAGAAAGTGTACCTGACAGCTCGATAGGTACAGACACCACGACGGTTCTCGATAGAGCAATTCAGAACAGAAGGACAGACTTATGCAAATTTTATGCAAAGGGCATATGCAGACATAGATATGCTGGTAATAAGAAAGGATTAGAATGCAGTTACCAACATCCCAAAAAATGTTTAAATATGCTTAGGAAAGGTGAGTGTCGATTTGGATCAATATGTAGGTTTTTCCATCCTGACATGTGCCAAACCTCACTGGAGGACAGAAAATGCTATGACCTTAGCTGCCCACACTTTCACGTGAAAGGCACGGAACGCTACATAAAGAGTGGCAAGCAGGATAATGAATTTGGAGGAAACTCTATAAATTTTTTATACCAGACCGGCAGAGAATTCAAAAGGAGCAGCATGGAGAGTGTATGGAACTGGATGCCAGATCCACTGGCATTCCAGAATTACAGATACAATTACCCACCGAAAGGGAACTACAACTACGACAGAAAACTGCCCTACAACAATCAGTACTGGTCAGAACAAACTCATTATGTCCACGATTAATGGACGTTCCGAAAAAGTCTCCCATTCAAACTATCACTAATAGAGTAACCTCATTCATCTTTGCCAACATACAAGGACTGAAAACAAGAACAAACAACAAAGTACAGTTCATAAATGGCCTCCTCACGGAGTCAAATGCAGTATTTGGAGCTTTCACAGAAACCCATGCAGGGGAATTGTTGGACAGTGAGATCTGGATTCCAGGATATAACCTATGCAGGTGTGATAGGAAAATTAGGTCACATGGAGGAGTGGGTCTGTATATTAGGGAAGACCTTGTATGCTCGGAGCTCCTAAACGTTACAAATGAGGTGGTAGAGGTACTGGGATTAAAAATAGAGAAAATAAATTTAGTGATTATACTAATATACAAACCGCCAGATGCAACGGCTGAGGAATTCACAGAACAGATAAGCAAAATAGAGAATAGCCTTGATAATTTGGAGAACCCGATACCTGATATTATTTTCCTAGGTGACTTCAACTTGCCTAGTCTCAGGTGGAAAATAGCAAACAATAATATTATACCAGGAAATCTATCAGGACCTAACCAACCACAGATTAGAGAACTACTTAGATTCTGTGACAAATTTTCACTCAATCAGCAGATATCGGAGCCAACGAAAAATGAAAATATTCTAGATCTGGTCTTTACGAACAATGAAGACATTATCAGAGACATTACGATATCAGATACCACATACTCAGATCACAAACTCATTGAAGTGCAAACGACCATCAATACTCAGAATAGACCTAAAACGTTGATAAAGCGAGAGGGGCTATTCAGTAAATTCAATTTTAATAATAAAAGGATAGACTGGGAGATAATAAACAGGGAACTTACAAACATTCCATGGGGAACTGTTCTAAATAATACAAGTCCTACAGAAGGAATAGAAAAACTTACTTCAGAAGCGTATCAAGTCTGTCTGAAACATGTTCCTTTGAGGAAAGCCAGAAAGAGATCTAACGTAGAAAGAGAACGCAGACGACACTATAAACGCAGGAAAAAAATAACGGAACTGCTTATGCAGACACGAATTTCCCGTCAAAGAAGGAATAATTTAAATAGGGAGATTGAGGAAATCGAGCGGAAATTGAAACACTCATATGAAACTGAAGAAAGGCAGTTAGAACAGAAAGCAATTCAGGAAATAAAGAAAAATCCAAAATATTTCTTCTCATATGCGAAATCAAAAGCAAAAACCACTGCCAGTATTGGACCTATTCGTACAAGTGAAGGTTCATACACGGAGGATGACAAAGAAATTAGTGAAATCCTAAAAAAGCAGTATGAGGACATGTTTAGCACTCCAATAAACAACATGAAGGTGAAAGATCCAGACATTTTCTTTATGCGGGATATTCAAACCCCGGTAAATATAACTGATATAAACACGAGCGCACTAAATTTTGAAAAAGAAATTGAAAACATGCCCATGCACTCGGCCCCAGGTCCAGACTCATGGAATTCAATATTTATAAAGAAATGCAAAGTGCCGGTAGCACAGGCACTCAGTATAGTGTGGAGGAAGAGCTTGGACACGGGGGAGATACCAGATGCACTTAAAGTAGCAGACATAGCCCCTCTACACAAGGGAGGGAGCAAAGCATTGGCAAAAAATTATAGACCAGTTGCACTAACATCGCACATCATAAAAGTATTTGAGAGAGTGATTAGGAGTCAGGTCACCAATTTCATGGAGACCAATGACCTTCATAACCCAGGCCAACATGGATTTCGAGCGGGAAGATCGTGCCTCTCACAGCTACTTGAGCACTACGACAAAGTCACTGAGGCATTAGAAGAGAAACAGAATGCTGATGTGATATACACGGACTTCGCAAAGGCCTTCGATAAATGTGACCATGGCGTGATAGCACACAAAATGAAGTCAATGGGAATAACCGGTAAAGTAGGACGCTGGATACTCAGTTTTCTGTCAAACAGGACTCAGCGAGTAACTGTCAACCATATAAAATCTAGTCCAAGTGCAGTGAAAAGCTCTGTACCTCAGGGTACAGTCCTTGCACCACTGCTTTTCCTTATTCTCATATCAGATATAGACAAAAATACAAGTCACAGCTTCGTATCATCCTTTGCAGATGACACAAAAATCAGTATGAAAATTACCTCGGCTGAGGACATTGAAAAACTTCAAGCTGATATTAATAAAGTTTTCGACTGGGCATCAGAAAATAACATGATGTTTAACAGTGATAAATTCCAGGTACTCAGGTACGGTAAAAATGAGGACCTTAAACATAATACAGAGTACAAAACACAATCAAATGTACCCATAGTAGGAAAACAGCATGTAAAGGATTTGGGAATAATAATGTCGGACGACCTAACGTTTAGGGAGCATAACCAAGCAAATATTGCGACAGCCAGAAAAATGATAGGATGGATTACGAGAACTTTCAAATTCAGGGATCCCATCACAATGGTTGTACTCTTCAAGGCACTTGTGTTGTCCCGTCTTGAGTACTGCTCAGTACTCACTTCCCCCTTCAAAGCAGGAGAGATTGCTGAAATAGAGGGAATACAGAGAACATATACGGCACGCATAGACGCAATAAAGCACCTAAATTATTGGGATCGTCTCAAAGCCCTCCAAATGTACTCACTAGAAAGAAGACGAGAGAGATATCAAATAATATACACCTGGAAGATACTGGAGGGCCAAGTACCAAATCTACACAGTAAAATAACAACGTACTGGAGTGAACGACATGGAAGAAAATGTAGAATAGAACCAATGAAGAGCAGAGGTGCCATAGGCACAATCAGAGAACACTGTATAAACATCAGAGGTCCGCGGTTGTTCAACGTCCTCCCAGCAAGCATAAGAAATATTGCCGGAACAACCGTGGACATTTTCAAGAGGAAACTAGATTTATTCCTCCAAGGAGTGCCGGACCAACCGGGCTGTGGTGGGTATGTGGGCCTGCGGGCCGCTCCAAGCAACAGCCTGGTGGACCAAACTCTCACAAGTCGAGCCTGGCCTCGGGCCGGGCTTGGGGAGTAGAAGAACTCCCAGAACCCCATCAACCAGGTATCAACCAGGTATCCAGTCCATAGATGGCGCTGTCGTCGGAGCACCACCTCACCAGAGGTCAGGAGCGGCGGTGTTGAGCGCTGAACCAGACTGGAAACTGGTCCTCGAGGCCAGTACACGCTGTCCTCACCAGGTGTCGTCGTCCGTTTGGCGGGGGTTTCGGGAGCTGACCCACAGATGGCGTGGTTGTCACTGCTCCAGGCTCGGACGCTGGATCCGGGTTCGTAACAATTTACAAGACCAATGTACAATATATTTAATGTGCCATATATTTACAAGCTATATACAAGACCTGGATCAAGAAGACTAACATCTGCGTGATAGCAGTCAGGATTCACTGGCCACAATGTGATTGCTAGAACATTAATAACTCTTATGACAAGCACTGTAAAAATACAAATGATAGTAGACTTAACAATGGCATCTAATTTATAACAAAATAAAGTTCAGAAAAACTATACATTATATATAATGGTAATAATAAGACACATGTGGTAGAAATACTGCAAATGAATTTTTTTTTTTTTTTAAACAAACAATAACTGCTGAGTGCACTCAATTATAAATTCTGCGGATGTCTACACCTAGCTCATCCAGAGCACTATACAACTCTGGCTCTGACTGAAGGTCCGGAACAGATGAAACTTCATGTGACAAACTATCATCTTGAGAGATATCCTCATTAACATCTAGCCAATGGACATGTGGTGAGTGCACGGTTGAAACGAGAGGTCTAGATCTAAGATTATAGTTGCTAGTATGGGGTTGCTGAACATCAAGTGGTCTGTCAACCACAGAAGGTGGTGTCTGAGTAGGAGTATCTGTCTGGGTAAGTTCGTTGTCATCTTCCTCATCAGTCTCGTCAACAGTCATTTTAGCTAGCTTCATGTGGTCTAAATGTTCATTTATATACTCTCCTGTTAACAAGTTCTTAAGTCTGTATTTGTTACCTTTAATAAGCTCGATTACCTTATATGGACCCAAAAATTTCTTAGTTAACTTGTACATAGGACCAGACCTGTGTTGGTTAAGTATCATTACTACAGATCCAATAGTTATTTTACTGGGTTTAGCTCGTGCATTCCTTGCTAGAGTGAACTCGGCTGTAGCTTTGGACAGTTGTTCTCGTATTTTCTTGAATGCTAATTGCATTTGTCTACGCTTCACTTGAACAAAATCATCTACGTTATATAAGGGAGTAGACGGTACATTAATCAATTCATTAGGGAGGATCTTATCTGTACCATAAAGAATACCGTGAGGTGTGTCACCTGTAGTAACATTAATTGAAGAATTTATAGCACACTGAATTAAGGGTATAAAATCATCCCAATTGTTGTTATCAAAATTCAACGTGACTCAAGGCATCTAACACTTTCCTGTTAGTACGTTCAGCTAGTCCATTACTTGCTGGATTATAAGGCATGATGCTACATTTTTTGATGTTATACAAATCACACAAGCTAGTTAAAATACTATTACTGATTTCTGAACCATTATCTGAAAGGATTACTTTTGGCATACTATATCTACAAATTATTTGGTCATGGAATGCAATGGCTATAGTTTCTGCTATTTTGTTCGGGATAGGAATTAGTTCCCAAAACCGTGAAAAATTATCGACCATTACAAGCAAATGTTTGTTCCCTTTCTCTGTTTCCGCAAAATTTGTCAATAAATCCATCGATATTCGTTCCCAAGGAGCTTTAGTTGCTGGGTACACCTGAATTGGATTAGGTCCTGAAACATGTCCCTTGTGCTGTAAACAAGTTAAACATCTGTCAACATAAGGAGCAATTTCCTTAGCCGTTTTTGGCCAAAAATACTTCAATCGACCTTGTTGAAGTGTACGATCCTTTCCTGGATGTGCACTTGCAGGAGCATCATGGATAATTTTAACACAGTTGGTACCAAGACAGCTGGAACAACTAACTGACAACATTTCCTCGGGGCTGTCCCTAGCTTTACTACTCTACACAGTAAATTGTCCAACATAACTAATTCTTTCAATGGTACTGGCGGTTTATGAATCGAGCGAGTGTCTTGCTTAGTCAAAAATTTAATGACGGGTGCCCATATGGGGTCTTGTTTTTGTTCCGTTTCTACTACTGTACCATCTAATGCTGGGTAATTTAACTGAATCGCAGCTACGTGTCGAGAAAACGCATCGGCTACAACATTTTGCTTTCCTGGAATATATCCAAATGTGGGATTGAATTCTTGAATTGTGAGCAAATATCTAGCAAACTTTCCAACTGGATTCTTATTTTTGAACAAGGGAATTAATGGTTGGTGATCTGTAAGAACATGAACTGGGTAAATATAAATTGTATCCTTCAAATGTTTAAGTGTCCAAACAACTGCCAAGGCTTCTCGTTCTGTTGCACTATAATTTTTCTCTTCTTTAGATAAAGTACGGCTAGCATAAGCTATTGCGTGATCTCTGTGACCTTCTGTTTGAAGTAATGCCGCACCTAGACCTATGTCACTAGCATCTGTAACCAACGTAAAAGGTTTAGAAAAATCTGGGTACCTAAGAACAGATGACGAAATCAAGGCTGCTTTGAGTTTTTGAATGACTGATCCTGGGCCTCTCCCCAAACAAAGGGTTCATCTTTTCTTTGCAACTTGTTAAGCGGAACGGCTATAATAGAGAATCCAGCAATAAATGAACAATAAAATCCTACAAGACCTGTGAACTGTCTTACGGCTTCTGCGGTACGAGGTGTTGGAAAATCACGGGCAGCAATAATTTTTGATTCATTCAATGTAATACCTGAAGGTGTAACTGTATGACCTAGGAAATTAATCTTTTGCTTTAAAAATGAACATTTTGCAAGCTTTATTTTTAAATTAGCTTCAGCGAGCTTTGCAAGTACTTTCTCAAGGTTCTGGAAATGAGTCTGAACATCTTGCGACATGATTATGAGATCATCAAGGTAAACTAGAAGCGTACTTCCTATCAATCTATGAAATAGATTTGTCATGAGCTGTGAAAAGGTTATTGAACTACTACGCAAACCAAACGGCATTCTTTTGAAATGAAAATGACCATTGGGAGTACTAAAGGCTGTCAATTGTTTACTTTCCTCATCAAGGGGGATTTGTCAGAATCACTGCAACAAATCTAACGTTGAGAATACTTTGTTTCGACCAATACTTTGCAACAAATCATTTAGAACTGGAAGTGGGAAACGATCAGGTATTGTTACTCTGTTAAGCTTGCGATAATCGATTACAGGTCTCCAAGTCCCATCTCGCTTTGGTACAAGAATCAATGGAGCGTTCCATGGCGAATTACTCGATTCAATTACATCACTCTGTAACATTTCCTCTACAAGTCTATCTGCTTCTGCTCTCTGAGAATGGGGAAGACGGTAAGCTGGTACATAAATAGGCGTAGTTCCTTGTTCAAGGGGAATTTTATGTGTAATAAGAGGAGTGAGATCTAATTTTTCTCCTGGTAGAGCAACAACAGCTCTATTCCTGTTCAAAATTTCCAAAAGCTGAGCCACAGAATCAGGAAAATCAGGAGGACTGAGGTGTTGTGCTTGCACCTCTGGCTGAGATCCCTGTTCTCCTGGTGTGAGTGTACAAACAGTATGATCCATGGAGACATCATCCACAACTCGCACCGGTAACGAGTAATGGGCAAAATCTACAACATGGGTACCAGACTGGAGATGGATGTCAGCATTACTAGTGTTTGCAATAAATAATGTAACAGTACCATCCTGCACTGTGTGCCAGGAGGGTTCAACAAATGTACCATTCACTTTACATGTTTCACTTTCCGCAATCACATCCGACAACTCAAGCACTCCCTGAACCTTAACTCTTATTCTGGTGAGAGAATGAGGGTGTAGCACAGTGTCAGTAGCCGTGGAACCACTGACTTCAGAGATGGAAGCTGCCAGGCGAGCGAGACAATGAGAATCCGTTAGGGCGTCCCCTTCCAGAAAGTCCCGATACTCATTCTCCTTAACAACTGCACAACTACTATGCTTCAATCGAGTGCCTGTTTTCTCGGGTATGCTACCACGACAATGATCTGACAAACCTTCGCTAGCAAGGCGGGTGTCAACAAAATTAACGTAATCTGATTGAAGGTTGAACTCGTGGCCCTATCGATACATGCTACACAAGGGTATGATGTGGTCTTTGATACTTATGTTCCAACGATGGGGAAACAGTGTAATATTTTCAACAATCATGGTGTACAGACCTAAGAGGATGTCTCCAGGAAAATGAATAATGTCAACAACTAAATATGTTATAGAAAATGTGACATCATTGAACTTGAGTGGGAGGTCAATTTCACCCTGAACTTTTACTTTATTTCCTGAAATACCACTTAGAAAAGGTATGTGTGACTGTTTTAAAGTAGTAGGGTGCTTACATTCAATGTCTCTAAGAGCTGAGGGCTTGACAATATTAATTTTTGCACCTGAGTCAAGAAAAACTTTTAAAACTCTACCATGTACAATGGCTGATACAAGGGGACTATCACTTGAGACTGGACAAGTTACTACTTTTGACTTATGTTGTCTGGGATATCTGCATCTTGTTTGTGTCAAATTTACTGTGGATCCGTCAACATCTACAACTGGTCTAGAGTCAGTGTCCTCCTCTGTCAAGTGTCCAAATCTATTTTGGGTAGCTACTGAATACACAGGGAGGGCACTAGGATTGGTTAGCGGATGGCCTTGGGGGTTTCCCGACGACATGGAGTGAACATTCTGAGCTCCAGCATTCTGTGACTGAGCATTATAATTTGAAGTTGCATTATAGCTGGGCTGGGAGTTGTAATTACGTGGGTTCTGATAATGTCTTGGACGCTGTGCGCCTCGCCAAGACTGACCGTGGGAGTTACGAGGTGGAGATGTCCTTTGCCTAGCTCTACAATCGGCTGTGTGGTGACCAACTTGTTTATGGTATTTGCAATATGGAAGCCTAGAATGATTAGATTGACGAGGGGACCGAGAGAATTGTCTAGGAGGTGATGATCTAGGGGCGGACCAACAGTCCCTTGCGAGGTGGTTACTCTTACCACAATGCCAACATGAGGGAGTGAATGGTTGTGGACTATGGCTTTTCGGCAATTTATGAAGCGGTGAATTTGACTGGGGGCTACGAGCATGGGTACGCTTCTGCGACCAAGAGTTTTGAGAATTTGTGGGAGGATGCTGAGAGCTTGTTACTACATTTACAGTATCAGAGGGTGGCAACAGTTGAGCACTTCGGGGAGCTAGTTTATCGGCGGCATTGTTAATAGCCTCAAATACTTCACCAATTTCATGTTTAACACCAAAATTTTGTTGCTCAACGATTGGTTTAGTATGCTCGGGGGCAAAATGCATTAAAGTACCAAATGCTATCATTTTGGCCATAGCCTCAGGGGACAGATTATTATCTTTATCTAACCAAGTCGAATTATTCATAGTAGACACTAAGGCATAACGATACTGATCGAGACGGCTAGTAAACGCATTAAAAGATTCACCAGGCTGCATGGTGGCATTGGCAATTTTCTTGACTAACCTATACGGGTCGAGGTCTCCTTTATTAACAAAACGCCGGCGAAAGAAATTCTTAAATTCGGGCCAAGACTGGAGGCTAACAATGGCTTTCTCATCAACAACAAAACGTGCATCACCTTCGGTTGTGTCCACAGCTGACCGTGCAATTGCTAAGTATTCGGCATCAGTAGGCTTAGAAAAACGTACAACAGTTTTCGCTTAAACCTTACTAAACCATGATTCTAATAAGCGAGATTCCCCAGCAAAAAGAGGAATAGCCATTTCCTGAGCTGATCTCTGGCCATTGGGATGAGCAACTGCTCCTGTTGAGTCTGAAGGGGTTTCAACAGTGGTAGGCATTGTCACAGCCGTGGAAGTAATATTTGAACGCAGATTATAATTAAGTGCACCTGGCATCAGAAATAGTATACACAAAAATAAACACACAAAAAAATATCAACTTGCCTAAAGGAAAAATGGCAGAAATAAAATTATTAAATTGGGCTAGGCAAGAAAATAATTAAGAACAAGCAAATTGTAAACTAATTTTAGCAATCTTTTATTAACAAAATGACTGGAATTAGATGTATGTAAATTAATTAAACCAGACTAAGCACAGCAATTGAGAATAAAAACTGTAAAAATTAGATTAATTACATTAATCTCCTCTCCTGCGCTCCTGACGACCCTGCTGCCCCTCCAACTTTATCAGCTGCTCCTTGAGCCCACAACATCCCAAACATGATGTAACAACCCCAGAAGGCAGCTAAGTACCCAGTGACCTAAATGTGACCGAAATATTCGACAAAACCTAACCTACTAGCTCATCTCGACCTCATTTGTGTTGCTCCCTGGAGGAAGCTAACCTGACGCTTGCTGCTGCCATAGCAACGAGTCTACCCCATCTGCTGCGTACATCTCTGCTGCTACCATGCAAAACAATTCTAAGCTCGGCAAGGCCGCAAAGAATGATAGCACACCTATCAGGATGAACCCAACCAGCCAAGCTAGCAACAGGAATAACGCGGCTGTCTCCCCCTTAGGGGCTACCGGGGGGAGTACCGACCCTCTGTGCGTCAACAATAACAAACCTTCCCAGCTGATTGAAGCGTCGTCACTTACTCGAGCCTTGCAACAGTTATGTAACCATATGGAGCAACTTAAACGAGCTGCCTCCCCATGTTCTGACTTTAAGCGTCCCGCTGATAATCCATGGCTCAGATTATTGACTCAAATACATGATGACCAAAAGTCTATAATCCGAGAGCAGTCGGACCTGATAATGAAGCTTCAGAGTGATGCTTTGGCCATGCACAAGATTAACCAAGATCTGTCTGCCAGAGTCGGCCACCTCGAACAGGAATTAAGCTCTCTTCAGATCTCGGTTACTAACTTTAAACCAGCAGAAACCTCTAAGAAGCAAGAAGAGATGTTACAAAAGTTAGAGAACCACTTTAACTCCCTACAACAGCAACACACTGCAACCCAAGACGAATCAGACCAACTTAAGCTCCTTGATTCTGTCATCATCTCATCACAGGATTTTCCCCATGAAACTGACAGAGAAGACTGTACTGCCATCGTGATCCAGGAATTGCGTACTAAGTTGAATTATTCAATCGAAGCAAGAGACATTAAGTCAGCTTATAGAGTGGGTACCAAATCATCTGGTACAAACATGATAAAGATACGGGTGAAGTTAGATAGCTGCTCCCGCAAGTCAGACCTTATCACTGCTGCAGTCGCTATGAAATCCAAGGTTTATGTGAACGAATGTCTAACCAGATTCAGACAAAATCTCTTATTTAAACTACGTGGAATTTGCAAAAGATCCACTGCTATTAAACATTGTTTTGTGCGCGATGGTAAAATAATAGCTAGGAAGACTGACTCTGGAAAAACTTATGTCATAACCACTGAGGCACACCTCACTTCTTTCCTGGATGACTGTGGGATATCAGCTGAATAACCAGAACATAATTTGTAGTCTCACATACAACCAAAGTGTACTTAAGCTCTGCCTTTCCTTTCCAAAGGTGTTTATTTTTATTATTATTTTTTTATTTTTTGTTTGTTTGTCATCTTTGCCTGTTTTATACTCTTAATTATTTGTTCTTAGTTAATCCCCTTGCCACTAAACCTAGGGCTTTTTATTACCCTGTTAATTAACCATTACTAAGCTAATTATCTTCAAGATCATTTTTTTATGATTATTATTTTTCTTATTATTTTTTATTTTACATTTATATTGTCAGTCTCTACTGATTTTTTGTTTTTTATTTTATGTAACTTCTGTGTCCCCCCTGGCTATCTATTGGATCTTTATTTTACTTCTAAATTGTTACTATTTTATTGTATTTGCTTTTATTCTTGTGTTTTGCTTTATCGTGTATCTTGTATCGTGATCCCTCTGCATCTCTATGCACACTGATATTGATCCTGATCAAAATCTTCTGTCTCATATCTATACCAACCAGCACATTGATCATCATTATTGCAAGTATTTCACAGCACACCAGGCTAAAAACAAACTCCAAAATAGCACCTATCTATCAGTTTATAACCAAAATGTTAGATCACTTGGTAAACATTTTGACGATTTAAATGCACTACTCACAGCACTAGGTACTAACCTATCGTTCATTATTTTAACAGAAACATGGCTAAATAAAGACTATACCCAACTCTACAACTTAGCTGGTTATAAAGCCATTCATAACTGTAGGCCTAATAAAAAAGGTGGTGGCACAGCTATATATTACCGAGATACATTTATCTGCAACAGTGTTATTAGTGACAGAGATGACTACTGTGAATATACTTTTGCTCAGTTTACAATTAAATCCCTTAAATCCTCTTTGACTATTGGAGCCATCTATAGATTTC
The DNA here is from genome assembly GCF_040958095.1 of Procambarus clarkii. Lineage (NCBI taxonomy): Eukaryota > Metazoa > Arthropoda > Malacostraca > Decapoda > Cambaridae > Procambarus > Procambarus clarkii. The sequence goes on along the minus strand of NC_091208.1, from coordinate 11,734,857 downwards.
CCAATACTAACATAGCTTCTTTCTCAGACAACCTAAGGAATCTTATTATAAACAACAATCTCAACAAAAACCAAATCATTCTGGGAGGAGACTTTAATATTGACCTGGGTCAACAAAATTGCTCTCAAGTTGACTATTTCCTTAACGGCATGAACTCCTGTATGCTAATCCCCACAATCACCAAACCTACCCGAGTCACTCAAACATCAGCCACTACCTTGGACCACATATGGACAAACATAACAGCTCCCCTTGTATCTGGTATAATCTACGACAGAACAACTGACCACTATCCTACCTTTCTCATAGCGAACATGGACATAACACCACCAAAAAGCAAGAAACTTTCATTTAGGCTACACAGTGAATCAGCTTTAGACAATCTTACAGAGGCACTTCACAATATTAACTGGGATTCTGAATTCAATAATACCCATGATATAAATTCATTAGCTAACCTCTTCCTCTCCAAAACTCTAAGCCTCTACAACCTTCATTGTCCCCTTCTTACCAAGCAAGTAACTGACAAAAGATTAAACAATCCATGGCTCACAAGTGGCATTCTCAACTCAATCAAAAAGAAACATGAATATGAAAAGAAAGTTAGGATTGGCCTAGTTTCAAAGGAAGTAGCTAAAAGGTACTCATCAATGCTTACCAGTATCATAAGAAAGGCAAAACTTGCATATTATGTGAATAGATTCAATGAAGCAAAAGGCAACATGAAAAACACTTGGAAAACTATCTCTAGTATCCTAGGAACTAAACAACACTCACATAACCAAATAAAACTCTACAAGGATGGGGATATACCGTCAACTGATTTAGAAATGGCAAATGAATTTAATAGTTTCTTTTCATCGGTTGGTGCTAATCTTGCCAGTAAAATCCCACAGACTCAGACACATATTAACACATATCTCTCAGGCAGCTATCCAAACTCTCTTCTCCTTTCACCAATCAGCCCGGCAGATGTTGTGTCCATCATACACACTCTAAAAACCAAGGCAGGGAACACCAGTGAAATTCCGTCCATTGTGTACAAGAGAGCCTCCCATGCCCTTGCCCCACCCATAGCGCTACTGTTCAACAAATCTATAGAGTGTCACACCTTCCCTGATATCCTCAAAAAAGCAAGAGTAACGCCAGTCCATAAAGGAGGCAATCCGGCGGACATAAACAATTATAGACCAATATCAAATCTACCCATTCTATCAAAAATATTTGAAAAAATTATTTACAAACAGCTCTATTCCTACCTCGTAAAATTCGACATACTCAGCCCCTGCCAGTTTGGCTTTCGGTCCCAAAAGAGCACCAACGATGCAATCATTAGTCTCCTTGACATTATCTACTCAGCCCTTGACAAAAATGAGTTTCCGATTGGACTCTTCATTGACCTAAGAAAAGCCTTTGATACTGTTAATCACAACTACCTCTTACTTAAACTCCAGCATTATGGAATCCGAGGCCTTGCCCTTGACTACATCCGATCCTATCTTAGTGACAGACACCAATATGTAACCATCAATGATACAACTTCTTCCACTCTACCAATTACCGTTGGAGTGCCACAGGGCAGCATCTTAGGAACTCTTCTATTTCTTATATATATAAACGATCTGCCTAATGTCTCTAATATTCTCAAACCTATACTGTTTGCTGACGATACTACTCTTATCTATTCAAACCTCAACCCACAGACACTAAATAATGTTGTGAATAATGAATTAAAAAAAGTCCACTTATGGATGTCAACGAACAAACTAACATTAAACATCGAAAAGACTTACTACATCTTATTTGGAAGCAAATCATCAAATGCAATTCAGCTACAGATAGACAACATCAACATCAGTAATAAAAATGATGGCAAGTTTCTTGGCCTATTCCTAGACAAGAGACTCAACTTCAGCACCCACATTCAACACATAACTAAGAAAGTCTCTAAGACAGTTGGTATACTCTCCAAAATCAGATATTATGTTCCTAACTCTGCTCTCCTCTCACTATATTATGCACTAATCTACCCCTATCTTAATTATGGCATCTGTGCATGGGGGTCTACCACTGCAAACCACCTTAAGCCCATCATCACACAGCAAAAATCTGCTATCAGAATAATAACTAACTCTGCTTTCAGACAACACTCAGCTCCATTGTTTAAATCCCTAAACTTGCTAAATATTAACTCCCTCCACACATTCTCTTGTGTCAACTACATTTACAAAACCCTGTTCTTAAATGCAAACCATGCTCTGAAACTCTCCCTGGACAGATGTAATAGGACCCATTATCACCACACCAGAAATAAATATCTCTTTGATATCCCCAGGGTCAAACTTAATCTGTGTAAACACTCTATGCAAAGGGACCTAGTCTATGGAACTCACTCCCTAGTGAATTGAAAAACTGTAAAACTTTTGCCTTATTTAAAAGCAAAACCAAAAAGTACCTAACTTCATCTTCTTAGTTTCCTACACTGAGCTTTAATTTTGCTCTGTACCTAGTGTTACCCAATCTCCTAATTTTTATGTAATATCAAACAACCTTATCATTGTGTTCATTGCTGTCTTCTTCTATGTGCTAGCCATATGCTGTATTGTGACTACCAATTTTTGTCAACTACCATTCAAGCTGTCATTGCAACCAATCTTATATTGTTTCTACTGTATTGTGCCTACCAATTTTTTTGTCAACTACCATTCAAGCTGTCATTGCAATCAATCTCAGCTACCTATGTGCTTTAATATACTGTACCTACAATTTTCTCTCATCTTTTTTTCATTTCATGTAATCTGTTATCATTTTTTTGTCTATAATTTTTGCAAGTATTTACCTCCTTAAAATTTTCTTAGATTAAGGACCTGCCCGAAACGCTGCGCGTACTAGTGGCTTTACAAGACTGTAATTACCATTTTTGTATCCTCACATTCCTTATGTACATTCTTGTATATGCATAAATAAATAAAAATAAAAATAAATAAATAAAATGCAATTGCAAAATTTCATTAAAAGATTCAACACAAGTGGCAATGCAAGAAATATGGATGTAGCACATAAACTGGACACAGGAATGTATATAACTGCTATGGTAAAAATTTAAAATAAAATGCTTAAAGAATAAATTTCAAGTTAGGTCTGGAGAAATATCAAAAATTTTCTATGTTCTATTGTCTATGGAAATCTCAAAAACAAATTTCTATTATGCAAAATAAACTGCTAAAAACAATTATTTCTTACTTCTCTCACCTTTGAATTCACTAATGACACTAGTAACAATTAATGAATAATGGAATCAATGCAGGGAATATTGAAAGGACTCAGAGAAACTGTGGGAATGGAGTACTAAACCGGCTCCAATATTTAACAAGTCACTGAAAGGTTAATTCATAAGATATTTTGGATATATTTACGTTAAACCTCATTAAATCATAGCACACGATATCTTAGCTCATAATTACTTAACTCAGCGCTGCAGGATTTGCAATATAACAATGACCAAAACGAAAAACGGCAACCAGACGTGTGAAGAGGACCATGTGAGGGCTTGTTTACAAACTGGTGCGATGGCAGCGCTCCTGGCGGCGGTGGCGCGAAGCTCTGTGGAGACCCCCAAGCTCGGAATTGATGTTGGGAGCGCGAAGATAAACTCGGAGACGACGATGGCGGTGGAGAACACAATTTTCTAGAAGTTCACACAAAACGATGTAGCAGGGGCTGGTGGCGAGGTGTGTGAGCTGGTGGCGACACTTAAGTCAAACAATTGCAGTCCACCAAATATTCTCAAGGAACAATACAGCACATACGATGATCAGGTGATGCTTGCGACGATGACTGACCACGATTTCAGTAGCTAGAACACTCACAAAGCTTAGATGCTGTCAGCTTGGGTGGCCGTGGTGGTGGTGGGTGCAGATGGTTCCCACGTGGTGGCGCGAGATTCAAAAATGGCTGGCGCGGAAGCTTCCTTCCTCCTCACTGATGAATGAGCGTTCTCACAGGAAAATATTGACCCTTACTTCTGAAACGTTGGCCTGGAGTAGTGGTTGATGGCAGGACCCCGGTCTGGCACAATATTTGATGCGTGGGTGGCAGGATGGCGGCTTATGGCGGTGGCGGTGGCGGCGGTTTTGGCTGGAACACGAGGCGATGCTGGGTACTTGAACTTTTGTTTCCAGAAAAAAATTTCTGGGTCCCACTGCTGCTACCAGTATTCGTTTGCCTTGTTCGGGTTGAATGTAGACACAGTAGTCGCTTCTGTATATATTTATTGAGTGCGGCAAACAGGTGTATAACTGGCCAACCGAGGTCCACCTACTCTGAGTCTGTGAGGAGAACTGAGGCTGCTGGGAGCATCGCTGATGCTCCTCTGTCTGGCATGACGTCAGAGGCCTCCTTGCCTGTGATTGGTTACATTTCAACTGACATAGAATTTGAGTATAACAACAGGAGTGTGATGCACGAAATAGAAGTGAGAGGTGGTAGGGCGATTAAGCATTAAGCAGACCCGATTAAGCAGTGCTTATCGGGTCAGCCCAGAGAAGAGGGAGCTAATGAGGAAAGAAGTGGAATATCTTCTGGCATACGACCTAGCGGAGTCCAGTAACAGTGAGTGGAGTTCCCCTTGTTTGTTGGTAAAGAAGAGCGATGGGACGTATCGTTTTTGTACAGATTATCGGAAGGTAAACGCCATCACCGTGTCGGATTCTCATCCTATTCCCCGCGTGAATGATTGTATCGACCAGGTATGAAACGCCAGGTACGTGTCGAAGGTCGATCTCCTGAAAGGGTATTACCAGATATCATTGACCCCGGAGGCGAGGAAGATTTCTGCTTTCGTCACGCCGGACGGGTTATACAAGGGCTATACAAGGTGCTGCCGTTCAGATTGAAAAACAGCGGCAGTTGATTCCAAAGAATGATGAATGAGGTGCTTCGGGGGGCCGAAGGATGTACGGTGTACATAGATGACATCGTGGTGTACGCCAACAGTTGGGAAACACATTTGGTCCGACTCAAGGAATTGTTCAGGAGGCTTGAGGAAGCGAACTTGACAGTGAATCTAGCAAAAAGCGAGTTTGGAAAGGCTCGTCTGGAGTACTTTGGATTCATTATAGAAGAAGGAGAAGTGACCCTGGTTGATCAGAAGGTGACAGCAATCAGGGAGTACCCCGTGCCCAGAACAAGGAAGGAATTACTTCGGTATCTGGGAATGATAAGTTACAACAAGGGAGTTCTGTGAGAAATTCTCCACCACAGCCCACCCTCTGACGGAGTTGTTGTCCAAGAATAAGAGATGGAAGTGGGGGGGAGGTCTGCCAGGAATCTTTTGAAAAGACGAAGAGTCTGTTGACAGAGGCCCTTGTTCTGATATCCCCAGACTTCTCGGCGAGATTCATCCTATATGTCGACGCCAGTGACGTGGGAATAGGAGCCATGTTGGCCCAAGAAAGGAAAGAGGTACATAGACCAGTGGCCTTCTACTCAAAGAAGTTTGTAAAGTACCAGCGCGCCTACAGTACCGTCGAGAAAGAGGCCCTAGCTCTGGTCATGTCCTTAAAACATTTCGATGTGTATGTGGGAGGAGGTGTGCGACCTGTATTGGTATTCACTGACCACAACCCATTGACCTTCCTATACAAAATGAAGAATTCAAACCAGAGATTAACGAGATGGGCGTTACTTCTGCAAGAATATTGGATAGAGATAAGGCACATTAAGGGAAAAGAGAATGTAGTGGCAGATGCCCTTTTCCTTGTGCACTGATCAGATATGACTCATATTTTAAGGGGAGGGGTATGTGACGGTGTCCCACCCCTATATTTCTTCCTTCCCAGCTTAGACGAGTCATATCTCCGTAGCCTGAGCATTCTCTGATGTTCAGGGAACATTTTCATGTGTTGGAAAGCGTGGAGCGTGATTAAGCTGGCTGGAAAATAACCAGCTAAGTTTGATAATGCAAGAGGCTTATGCCTTTTGGGGCAAAAGACGGTGCCGAGCATCCTGTTTCCCGCCAAGACGTCGTGACGCTTCCCGGCACCTGATTGACCAGGCGAAGTCACGTGCCAGAAGTGACCAATGACGAGAACCCTCGGGCGGTGCATGTGACGTCACAAGGCAGAGGGCTCTCGGGGTGGCTGGCGCCTGTACGGGAAAGTACGTCACAAGCCGCCCTAGAGTGAGGATGCCCTCGAGTGAGCTCCGGATCTAGAGAGCCCTTACCAGTAGATTTAGGCTTCGCTTCGATACTGCAGACAGTCTGAGAGGCCATCATCCAACTCCGTGGAGTGCACAGAAGCAAGGATGGGCCGGATTAGAGAGCCAAGATATATATATATATATATATATATATATATATATATATATATATATATATATATATATATATATATATATATATATATATATATATATATATATATATATGTCGTACCTAGTAGCCAGAACGCACTTCTCAGCCTACTATGCAAGGCCCGATTTGCCTAATAAGCCAAGTTTTCATGAATTAATGTTTTTTCGACTACCTAACCTAACCTAACTTTTCGGCTATCTAACCTAACCTAACCTATAAAGATAGGTTAGGTAGGGTTGGTTAGGTTCGGTCATATATCTTTGTTAATTTTAACTCCAATAAAAAAAAATTGACCTCATACATAATGAAATGGGTAGCTTTATCATTTCATAAGAAAAAAATTAGAGAAAATATATTAATTCAGGAAAACTTGGCTTATTAGGCAAATCGGGCCTTGCATAGTAAGCTGAGAAGTGCATTCTGGCTACTAGGTTCGACATATATATATATATATATATATATATATATATATATATATATATATATATATATATATATATATATATATATATATATATATATATATATATATATATATATATATATATATATTCAGTTTTCCTGAATTAATATATTTTCTCTAATATATATATATATATATATATATATATATATATATATATATATATATATATATATATATATATATATATATATATATGTCGTACCTAGTAGCCAGAACGCACTTCTCAGCCTACTATGCAAGGCCCGATTTGCCTATTAAGCCAAGTTTTCCTGAATTAATATATTTTTCCTAATTTTTTTCTTAAGAAATGATAAAGTTACCCATTTCATTATGTGTGAGGTCATTTTTTTTTATTGGAGTTAAAATTAACGTAGATATATGACCGAACCTAACCAACCCTACCTAACCTAACCTAACCTATCCTTATAGGTTAGGTTAGGTTAGGTAGCCGAAAAAGTTAGGTTAGGTTAGGTTAGGTGGGTTAGGTAGTCGAAAAACAATTAATTCATGAAAACTTGGCTTATTAGGCAAATCGGGCCTTGCATAGTAGGCTGAGAAGTGCGTTCTGGCTACTAGGTACGACATATATATATATATATATATATATATATATATATATATATATATATATATATATATATATATATATATATGTCGTACCTAGTAGCCAGAACGCACTTCTCTGCCTACTATGCAAGGCCTGATTTGCCTAATAAGCCAAGTTTTCATGAATTAATTGGTTTTCGACTACCTAACCTACCTAACCTAAAATAACCTAACTTTTTTGGCTACCTAACCTAACCTAACCTATAAAGATAGGTTAGGTTAGGTTAGGTAGGGTTGGTTAGGTTCGGTCATATATCTACGTTAATTTTACCTCCAATAAAAAAAATTGACCTCATACATAATGAAATGGGTAGCTTTATCATTTCATAAGAAAAAAATTTGAGAAAATATATTAATTCAGGAAAACTTGGCTTATTAGGCAAATCGGGCCTTGCATTGTAGTCCAAAAAGTGCGTTCTGGCTACTAGGTACGACATATATATATATATATATATATATATATATATATATATGTCGTACCTAGTAGCCAGAACGCACTTCTCAGCCTACTATGCAAGGCCCGATTTGCCTAATAAGCCAAGTTTTCTTGAATTATTATATTTTCTCAAATTTTTTTCTTATGAAATGATAAAGCTACCCATTTCATTATCTATGAGGTAATTTTTTTTTTATTGGAGTTAAAATTAACGTAGAGATATGACCGAACCTAACCAACCCTACCTAACCTAACCTAACCTATCTTTATAGGTTAGGTTAGGTTAGGTAGCCAAAAAAGTTAGGTTAGGTTAGGTTAGGTAGGTTAGGTAGTCGAAAAACAATTAATTCATGAAAACTTGGCTTATTAGGCAAATTGGGCCTTGCATAGTATGCTGAGAAGTGCGTTCTGGCTACTAGGTACGACATATATATATATATATATATATATATGTCGTACCTAGTAGCCAGAACTCACTTCTCAGCCTACTATTCAAGGCCCGATTTGCCTAATAAGCCAAGTTTTCCTGAATTAATATATTTACTATAATTTTTTTCTTATGAAATGATAAAGCAACCCTTTTCTCTATGTATGAGGTCAATTTTTTTTTATTGGAGTTAAAATTAACGTAGATATATGACCGAACCTAACCAACCCTACCTAACCTAACCTAACCTATATCTATAGGTAAGGTTAGGTTAGGTAGCCAAAAAAAGCTAGGTTAGGTTAGGTTAGGTAGGTTAGGTAGACGAAAAAACATTAATTCATGAAAACTTGGCTTATTAGGCAAATCGGGCCTTGAATAGTAGGCTGAGAAGTGCGTTCTGGCTATTAGGTACGACATATATATATATATATATATATATATATATATATATATATATATATATATATATATATATATATATATATATATATATATATATATGTCGTACCTAGTAGCCAGAACGCACTTCTCAGCCTACTATGCATGGCCCGATTTGCCTAATAAGCCAAGTTTACCTGAATTAATATATTTTCCCTATTTTTTTCTTATGAAATGATAAAGCTACCCATTTAATTATGTATGAGGTCAATTTTTTTGTATTGGAGTTAAAATTAACGTAGATATATGACCGAACCTAACCAACCCTACCTAACCTAACCTAACCTATCTTTATAGGTTAGGTTAGGTTAGGTAGCAGAAAAAGTTAGGTTAGGTTAGGTTAGGTAGGTTAGGTAGTCGAAAAAAAATTAATTAAAGAAAACTTGGCTTATTAAGCAAATCGGGCCTTGCATTGTAGGCTGAGAAGTGCGTTCTGGCTACTAGGTACGACATATATATATATATATATATATATATATATATATATATATATATATATATATATATATATATATATGTCGTACCTAATAGCCAGAACGCACTTCTCAGCCTACTATTCAAGGCCCGATTTGCCTAATAAGCCAAGTTTTCATGAATTAATGTTCTTTCGTCTACCTAACCTACCTAACCTAACCTAACCTAGCTTTTTTTGGCTACCTAACCTAACCTTACCTATAAATATAGGTTAGGTTAGGTTAGGTAGGGTTGGTTAGGTTCGGTCATATATCTACGTTAATTTTTACTCCAATAAAAAAAAATTGACCTCATACATAGAGAAAAGGGTTGCTTTATCATTTCATAAGAAAAAAATTATAGTAAATATATTAATTCAGGAAAACTTGGCTTATTAGGCAAATCGGGCCTTGAATAGTAGGCTGAGAAGTGAGTTCTGGCTACTAGGTACGACATATATATATATATATATATATATATATATATATATATATATATATATATATATATATATATATATATATATATATTTATATATATATATATATATATATATATATATATATATATATATATATATATATATATATATATATATATATATATATATATATATTTATATATATATATATATATATATATATATATATATATATATATGTATATATATATATATATATGTCGTACCTAGTAGCCAGAACGCACTTCTCAGCCTACTATGCAAGGCCCGACTTGCCTAATAAGTCAACTTTTCCTGAATTAATATGTTTTCTCTATTTTTTTCTGATGAAATGATAAATGATTTATATATATATATATATATATATATATATATATATATATATATATATATATATATATATATAGAAGGGGTACCACCTCTGGTGCAAGTGTAGGGACCCATAGCCTCGGAGAAGAAAATAAAGAGTACTCAGAGAAGACCTTGTGGATCCTCACTGAACACTTTGATATTTTCTTCTCCTACCACCCCTATTCTTTTGTTAAGTGTGTATATTTATCTAACTTTATTTGAAAATGTCATTACACAAAAAAAGTTACAATATTGATTACATGCAGGGTACAAGGCTGCTTGTCACAAGTTGAAAAGCTCCTCCAGCTCCTCAGATGGCGGGCAGGAACCGTGGATGCAGTGAGCATTTCCTCTCTGGATGGCCACACTAAGGCGCTGAAAAAGAAAACTGGCAGCTCTAGGGTCTCTAGTTGTTTCGATTAGCTTAGACCCCAACTCCTTCAAAAAGCTAGCAGCACTTTTACCCCAGGCACCAAGTGTCTCTGAGGCGATGGGGACAAAATTGTAGTGGTGCTCAAGGTCTCTGTATTTGCGTGACTTGGCCGCTTCCCGGTGATTGGCAGCTCCTCCTGCTTGTGTAGCACTGAAGTCAACATAGGTATTGGCTAAAGTTGAAACGCAAGTGTAGTCCCACACCAACTGTCTACCATTCTTCCAGGGGTTCACCGTGATTCCGTCTGGGCGACCGACAGGCTCATCAGAGTTGCGGGACATTAGGTAACGGGGCTCTCTCTCTGCTGGACAACCGGCTGTGGTAAGGCTTCTCTTAATAATGTCATTAACCTCGCCGTGTCTTGCATGCCATCCTCCCGTCCTTTGGCAAAGAAGGCCATGCCGTCCATATCTGTCGGCCTCTGCCTCGCCGCAAATACACCTGTATTCGGTGTGGATTGGGGCAGCGAGGCGGAGAGCCACGGCAATTCAGAGGGCCTGCGGTGTGAGACGGGTGCTGGTTGCTGACATTGGGGTTGCTAATAGGAAATCACCTGCATGGGGAGCTGCTACAGCTCTAAGTCGGGCAGTGTCATGTGGTGTTGTCGCAGCTTCTAGTAAAGTTGCAGCTTCTTGGTCGGCAATGGGGCGATCCCAGCTGGATTGCTTATGGGCTTCAGAAGGCGGTGGTTGGGGTGCTGGTCCTGCGAGAGAGACCCATTTGGTTGTGCAGTCTGTGAAGCTGGGATCATGCACCCCTGCCTGTTGAACTAGGTGCTCAGGTAGGATTTCCTTCACCAAGTTGTCAGACCCCACTGAAGAGGACAGGAACGCTGGTACAGCAATTTGTGTTGCTGTGCGCACGCCAAGGCCCCCGAGTCTGACAGGAAGGGAGGCCTGTTTCCACTGTGAGTCGCTGAGGGAAAGATTGAGGGCTTTTTCTAGTGTTGATTTCAGCAAGCTGTCATACTCTTCTAATTTAATATTGTTGAAAGATGGCGAACATCTTAGAAAGTAGGTCAGCCTGGGGAGGGACAAGCATCTGGTGATGAGGTAAAGTGCATCATGAGCATCGATGTCTTCAATCCTCTCGTTCATCCTCTTCAGGTCAGTGATCTTCTTACCGAGGACCCCGTCGATGGCATTCCTTCCAAGAGGAGCACCTAGGAGTGTGCTGTCCTCAGGGTTGGTTGTATGAATGTCAGGCAAAACAACCTTTATTTGCTCTATTATGTGCTGGTTGGTGGAGGTTATTTCGCACTTGGAAGGGTTCAGGGTGAGGCCTAGGCTTGCTCCTTGCTCCTGGATTATTCTTATGTCGTCCAAGAGTGAGGCTGGGGAGCCGGCTAGAGTACCATCACCCAGAAACCAAATGTTGAGCTCACTGGACAGGTTATCGGTGACTTCCTTGATAACTAGGCAGAACAGAAAAGGAGCAAGGGGGTCACCTTGTTGGACACCTTCTTGTGATTCAATTTCATGTTCCCCAAAAAGCAGAGTTAGATTCTTGCTGTAGCATGAGTTTACAAACGGGTAGAGGGAAGGAAAAAGGCGATGAACTGCACTGAGTACTGCATCCCTTCTAACCAGATTGAAAGCATTTTTGAAGTCCAGCTTTATCAGGGCTTTTTCATTCGTAATGTTGGCAATGTAGGCTCTAGCTGCATGAGCCGCTGCCTCACACCCTTGGGGAATGCCAAACCCAAGCTGTTTTGGCTTCAGCATGTCGGCTGCTGCCTGACTAACTGCTCTAGCAGCAGCCTTAGCGACGAGACGCCGGAGTGAATTGCCGACAGCTATCGGTCTGATTCCTCCATCTTTTTTCCTCAGGGCACAGAGGGTAGCGCCAAAAAAGAGAGGCCGTATGGTCTCTGGTATGTTGCCAGCTAGACATGTGTTGGCGAATCTAGTTAGTTCCACCAGGAGGCTCCGTGCAATGTCTCCCAGTGCAGGGTTGAGCATTTGTTTGATGTGGTTGGGTCGTAGTCCTGTGAACCCACCTGCTGATCCTGGTGGGAAGGATAAAGCTGCTTTGTGCACCATGGATTCGAGCACACACAGGGGTTCTGCTCTGGTGACACCGACTAGGGGGACACTGTCGTCACGAGGAGCTCTGGGTGGGTGTTTTTCCCTCAGGGCTTGTGCTGTATTGGCATCCCTGGTGGCAACTGTGTCTTCACTGGTGATGACTCTGATCGCCCCTATTGTGTTGCCTTCTTCTATTTTCTTGCTGACTGTTGCTCTGATTTTGGATGCCTCGGTTCTGCTGTTGATACCTTTCCTGCGGTGGGTGTTTTTGGCACGGGTGGGGAGGGGTGCCTGGTTGTCCTCTCTAGGAAAACTATTTATAGCCATAATGACCGACGAAGCTAGTGATTTGTCTCTCCTTGCAGGGACAGCTAGGCATATGTTTCCAAACAGGAGAAGGTTGTGCCATGCTTGGATAGTTCCGGGGGAGTCATTGACCTTTTTCAAGAGGCTGGATAGTTTGGCTGCTGCCTGGGGCCGGGCAGCTTTGGGGATGTGCTGCAAGGTTCCAACCGATGTTGCTTTGATGGCTTCTAGTAGGTTCTCAGTCGAAATGAAGCTGTTGGAGGTGTTTTCCCTGACTGCTGGAGTGGGGCCTTGATTGATACTCTCTTTGGGAGGGCGCCACATACCCGGACAATCGGTTCCGTTGTGAGCATGCTTGCGCACATCTCCGTTACGCTTGAGTCTCCACACCTTGTCACACACTTGGCATGTGCCATACCTGTCGTCGATTGATGGCTCCTCTTGGCTGAGAGAAGCCTGGCTGTCAGTCGTGACCTGCGACATCGGCGGGCGCTGGGCGGGCGCTGGGCGGGCGTTGGGCGGGCGCTGGGCGGGCGTTGGGCGGGCGCTGGGCGGGCGCTGGGTGGCCGCTGGGTGGGCGCTGGGCGGGCTCAGGGTGGGCGCTGGGCGGGCTCAGGGTGGGCGCTGGGCGGGCTCAGGGTGGGCGCTGGGCGGAAGTAGCGTGAGGGGGTGGACACAGGGAGGTAGCGGTCGCGGTTGGGGGTGGGGCAGGGGGAGAGGGTGACTCTTGGGTTGGGTGACGGTACACACTAGCGGGTATGGGGAGTGGGGGGGGGTCAGAGGGATGACACTAACACGTTTGTATAATCTCGTGATATATCACTGCACAATATAAACTGGTTCACTGTGGACTCGATGCACTTAAAACACGATACCAGTTTCCCGAGAGCCGAGGTATCTATTTTTCAGGGATATTTTCATAAACACTTACACACTGGTCACCCCCCCCCCCCTCGACTGACCGCACAACAACACCCCATCCCCCCACCCCCCACCCCCGCTACCATAACCGAGGGAGCCCCTCAGGGCGCCCTTGTTGGCCCTCACTGCAGTTCAAACGATTCCACACTGCCAATCCACTTGTTTGATTGTTTTTGCTTGCGATAGTTCACCCTGGACACTTCCCGCCACTCTCACACCTTCCCAGGATGTTCACACTGCACACTGTTGAGCCTTGGCCCCGTGAGGTCAGGATGTCACAAGATAATGGCACATGGCTGGCAGAGCCTCCTCCCAGCGTCCTCCCTGTCCGCCCCCAGGAGTATATATATATATATATATATATATATATATATATATATATATATATATATATATATATATATATATATATATATATATATATATATATATATATATATATATATATATATATATATATATATATATATATATATATATATATATATATATATATATATATATATATATATATATATATATATATATATATATATATATATGTCGTACCTAGTAGCCAGAACTCACTTCTCAGCCTACTATTCAAGGCCCGATTTGCCTAATAAGCCAAGTTTTCCTGAATTAATATATTTACTATAATTTTTTTCTTATGAAATGATAAAGCAACCCTTTTCTCTATGTATGAGGTCAATTTTTTTTTATTGGAGTTAAAATTAACGTAGATATATGACCGAACCTAACCAACCCTACCTAACCTAACCTAACCTATATTTATAGGTAAGGTTAGGTTAGGTAGCCAAAAAAAGCTAGGTTAGGTTAGGTTAGGTAGGTTAGGTAGACGAAAAAACATTAATTCATGAAAACTTGGCTTATTAGGCAAATCGGGCCTTGAATAGTAGGCTGAGAAGTGCGTTCTGGCTATTAGGTACGACATATATATATATATATATATATATATATATATATATATATATATATGAGATAGTCTATCATATATATATATATATATATATATATATATATATATATATTATATATATATATATATATATATATATAATATATATATATATATATATATATATATATATATATATATATATATATATATATATATGTCGTACCTAGTAGCCAGAACGCACTTCTCAGCCTACTATACAAGGCCCAATTTGCCTAATAAGCCAACTTTTCATGAATTAATGGTTTTTCGTCTACCTAACCTACCTAACCTAACGTTTTCGGCTACTTAACCTAACCTAACCTATAAAGATAGGTTAGGTAGGGTTGGTTAGGTTCGGTCATATATCTACGTTAATTTTAACTCCAATAAAAAAAAATTTACCTCATACATAATGAAATGGGTAGCTTTATCATGTCATAAGAAAAAATTAGAAAAAATATATTAATTCAGGAAAACTTGGCTTATTAGGCAAATCGGGCCTTGCATAGTAGGCTGAGAAGTGCGTTCTGGCTACTAGGTACGACATATATATATATATATATATATATATATATATATATATATATATATATATATATATATATATATATATATATATATATATATATATATATATATATATATATATATATATATATATATATATATATATATATATATCCACAAGTAGCCTAGTAGCCAGAACGCACTTCTCGGCCTACTATGCAAGACCCAATTTGCCTAATATGCAAAGTTTTCTTGAATTAATATATTTTTCTAAAAAAATTCTTATGAAATGATAAAGCTATCCAATGAATGATGTACGAGTTAATTTTGTTTAATTTGACTTAAAACTAATGTAGATATATGACCGAACCTATCGAACCCTACCCTACCTAACCTATCCTATCTTAACCTAACATAAACTAACATAACTATGTCAATAATTTATGTTCTTACATCAGAAAGAGTAATAATAGACTTAATTAATTTAGCAGCCTTATAAAACCTTTGAACTCCTCCCAATCCACCCGTAGATGAAGGGTCATAATACTCCTGTTCGAGCATATATTTCTCGCTCACCAATGATAGACTATCTCATAGGTTGCTTCGTGAACAATATTACCACGTAATGTTATAGTAAAGGGTGTATTCGAGGCCATATCTACAAACAAATACCCGTTGGGTTTACTAATAACTTTCTTACATATGTCCACAAGTTTCTTTAAAGACTCATTCCCAAATATCTCTCGTCCTTGTGTTTCTATTTGCGAGAGGTCTCTTAATTTAACTAATACGAAATGAGAAGTATTTAACTAACATTCCTTGAATACTTGCCTGGGAAAAATATATTTTGAGTGACTAATGTGTATAATGTACATTCAAAATTTTGATCAAATCTTAATTTAAAATGTTTTAACCAAAGTTTCATTTTATATATTATAAACTTAAAAAAAATTAATTTGTAAAATTTGGTGGTAAATTTTTTAAAATTTTCAACAGTTTTTAAATTAATAAGTTTTTTTTACTATTACATAGATAAAAAAAATTATTATCAAAATATTTCTAAATACAGAATAATTTTATTTAGTACATAATAAATAATAATATCCTGCTCATCCTCTCACACCCACATGGTCGAATTGTCGTGGTTTTCTATACCTCTTTAAGGACTAACTTTACTATTCAACATTTTTTTGTTTCATTTTACCAGTAATTTTATGTTGATACTTTGAATGCCTTATTAATATCCCCTTTGTGTACCGTATTCTTTGGCCATTGTCAAAGTTGTCAGTTAGTAAAGATAACTTAGCTGCTGGGCACCATTCCTTCCTCCCCCCCGTCCAATCCCTAATCCTTATCCTGTAATTGGATGCAGTGCCTGGTTATGGTTATGTTGTGGCTGAGGGTGTGGAGGCTGGTGTTGATGTTGTTCAGGGCCTTGTTGAGGTTGGTGATGCAGTGCCTGGTTATGGTTATGTTGTGGCTGAGGGTGTGGAGGCTGGTGTTGATGTTGTTCAGGGCCTTGTTGAGGTTGGTGATGCAGTGCCTGGTTATGGTTATGTTGTGGCTGAGGGTGTGGAGGTTGGTGTTGATGTTGTTCAGGGCCTTGTTGAGGTTGGTGATGCAGTGCCTGGTTATGGTTATGTTGTGGCTGAGGGTGTGGAGGCTGGTGTTGTTGTTGTTCAGGGCCTTGTTGAGGTTGGTGATGCAGTGCCTGGTTATGGTTATGTTGTGGCTGAGGGTGTGGAGGCTGGTGTTGATGTTGTTCAGGGCATTGTTGAGGTTGGAGCCTCCACAGACCACAGAGCACTAAGCCTCGAGCCAGCGGTGGCCACAGAGCAGCAAGCCTCGAGCCACCAGGTGGCCACAGAGCACTAAGCCTAGGGCCAGCAAGTGGCCACAGAGCACTAAGCCTCGAGCCAGCGGTGGCCACAAAGCACTAAGCCTAGGGCCAGCAAGTGGCCACAGAGCACTAAGCCTCGAGCCAGCGGTGGCCACAAAGCACTAAGCCTAGGGCCAGCAAGTGGCCACAGAGCACTAAGCCTCGAGCCAGCGGTGGCCACAGAGCACTAAGCCTCGAGCCAGCGGTGGCCACAAAGCACTAAGCCTAGGGCCAGCAAGTGGCCACAGAGCACTAAGCCTCGAGCCAGCGGTGGCCACAGAGCACTAAGCCTAGCGCCAGCAGGTGACCACAGAACACTAAGCCTCGAGCCAGCGGTGGCCACAGAGCACTAAGCCTAGCGCCTGCAGGTGACCACAGAGCACTAAGCCTCGAGCCAGCGGTGGCCACAGAGCACTAAGCCTAGCGCCTGCAGGTGACCACAGAGCACTAAGCCTCGAGCCAGCGGTGGCCACAGAGCAGCAAGCCTCGAGCCACCAGGTGGCCACAGAGCACTAAGCCTCGAGCAAGCGGTGGCCACAAAGTATTTATCATAGAACCCGCAGGTGGCCACAGAGCACTAAGCCTAAAGCCAGCAGGTGGTAACAGTGCACTTAAACTTAGAGCTAACAGGTAGCCACGACGGGAGAGAACAGCTTTAAATATGAATGAATGAATGAATTAAATATGGGTCAAGATACCCAATTGGGTGAGCGTGGAAGTGGGGATAGGGGAAGAATTAGTGGGGGTGAGAGGAAGGGTTTTCAGTATGAGGTAAAGTGCCAGGGCTAGACCCAGCTGCATGGCATTAAAATAGTTATGACCAGACTAGGCAATGGAGGCAAGGAATCGGATCTTTGTGACAACATTTCTTTTTTCGGAGCGCCCACGGAGATAGCAGCCCTCAGCTGGGTGTGCCATGGAGGCTCACACCAGATGTGGTCTTGGATTTGCTAATCAGCATCGTGCCCCACCCAAGGCACCAGAAAACGGGAGCTAACAGGTCCCCCCCCCCCCCTTTCTTAAAGAGGGGGGGAGAAGAGCTAGGAGGCTATGTAGTAGGAAGTTAGGTGATTTGAGTAGTGGTATAGTAAAGGAGAGGGGTCATGTAAAGGACGGAGCAGGAGGTGGATCGTCGATCAGGTTAAAGAGGTTGTGCGTAAGTCTGGTCTACTTAGGACGTTTCTGAGGAACGCGTCGTAGTTGTCATGATAGGTGAGAATTTTATTGATATGTTTCTTCCCCATAGTATCCCAGGTATCCCATAGTTCAGAGCTGGGATGTTCGCCCACTCATGCAGGGCCTCACTAGTGGTGAAGTCCTGCCATTGGGTATCGAACACCCATCTCAGAGCCCTGTTCTGGGTACGCTGGAGTTTCTTCCTATTTGTTGGTGCTGCAAGTGAGAGTGGGATCGGTGCATATGTTAGGAGTGGGAGAATAAGTGTTTTGTATAGATGGAGCTTGGTGGCTTGGGAGGCATATTTGAGTGGGAAGAGTTTTGATAGAGCTTTTGAGGCTATAGCTTTCTTGGGTGTTATATGTGTGTGAAAACGAAGGTTAGAGTCTAGTGTGAGTCCAAGTACTGTAGTGTTGTTGACTCTTGGGATCTGGGTTGCATCTGGTGATTGAGAGTAGAGTTTTACTGGGTCAGGGTTACATCGTTTGTTGTAGAAGTATGTGATTTTGGACTTGTTGGGGTTTGTTTTTATCCGCTAGTCGTGTTCCCAGAGAGTTACTTTGTCTATTTCTTCCTGTGCTTTCCGTGTGAGCGCGTCAATCGTGTAGTCAAAGATCAGTTGGGTTATGTCATCAGCGTAGCAAAGAGTCATTGATGTCCAGTATATTGGGTCAGGAATGTCGTTTATATAGAGTATGTATAGGGCTGGTGAGAGAACTGAGCCCTGGGGGACACCTGCATTTAGGTTGAAGTAACCTGACAGCTTGCTGAGGAACTTGATCTGCATCTTTCTATTTGTTAGAAAGCTGCAAAGTAGCCTCTGCATGTTGTCAGATAGTTGAAATAAAGTGCAGAGTTTGTAACGTAGGCCGTTGTGCCATACTGTGTCAAAAGCCTTTACAACGTCTTTTGCTATGAGGGCCGTTTTGGCCCTCTGGTGCTTATTTGTGGAGAGGTAGTTTGTTATTATGTTCAGTGCATCTTGTGTTGAGCGGTGTTGTCTGAAGTCAAATTGTTTGTCTGTCAATATGTTTTTGTGTTCTAGGTGATTCCTGAGTCTATGATTAATGAGTTTTTCGTATACTTTCCCTAGTGTCTCTAGTAGGCTGATCGGTCTGTAGTTCTTAGGGTCTGTCTGGGATTTTTGGGGTTTTGGAATGACGATTGCTGTGGCTTCTTTGAATGGGCTTGGGAAATATCCTGATGGTAGTGAGGCGTTGTAGACGTCTGTGAGTGCAAAGATTAGGGAGTCTGGAAGTTGCTTGAGGAGAGCTTGGCCAATGCCAGAGGCTCCTGGGGCTGGTGTTCATGCTTCGTCTGGTGTTCTTGAGCATGAGTTTAACTTCTGCAGGTAGTATTGATTCTGTGAGGTCACTTTGTAAGTCGTCTAGTGTCGTGAGGTCAATGGTAGGCTAGTGTGTGATGGTCTGAGGGTTGTGCCGAATCCATGTTTCTACTCTGTTTATGTTTTGTATTGCTGTGGGGGGTGGGGATTGAAGATGTCCTGCCAGTGTTGTTTAAATATGTCTACTACTTCTGAGGGATCGGTGTAGTTTTGATTGTTGTGAGTGATGTATGTAAAGACAGAAGAGGAGGAGTTTCCCCTGATCCTCTTTATGAAGTTCCAGAATTGTTGTGGAGTTGTTTTCCTTTGTAGTTCAGCTTTTTGTATGAGTTTCTCCCAGTGGTTAGCGTGGTCTAGGTCAAGGCTGTTGAGTATGTGGTTTTTGAGTATAGTGAGGTCTGTGTTTACTTGGTTGTATCTGTGAAGGTTGTGGGTGAAGCAGGAGAGTAGCCTTTTTTTCTGATCGAAGGAAAGGAGTATCTGGTTTTGTGAGTAGTTTTTGGAATGGTAGCATCAGCCGCTTGTATGATGTTATTCTGGATGGTGAGGATTTGGGAATGTATGTCTGTGTGTGGTTTGTCTTGGAAGTTTTAGGGTTGTGTGCTGGCAGTTAGGTGTTGTTTGAAGGCTTCCTAGTCTGCATTTGGAGTCATATTGTGGGGTGGTTGGTATGAGTATCAGGTTGCTGGAGAGTGTGAGTGATATGGGTATGTGATCTGAGCCGGTGAGGGGTCCGGGTGTGATGTAGTGTTGGAGGTGGGTGCCTGCTCTGTTGGTGAGGATGAGATCTGGTCTCCCAGTTCCATTGTGTGTGTAGGTTGTTTTGAAGTCGGGGCCATGGAAGGTGAGGTGTTTGCTTTGGTGGAGTTGGTGTAGTTGTTAACCGTGTATGTTGTGTTAGTGATGGTTGAATGTTTGGTGTTTTGCATTTAGGTCTGCTAGGAGGAAGGCTGGTATGTTTGTGTGGTTGAAGAGAGTGTTTAGGTCCTGGAGGGGGAGACCTAAGTTTGGACGAATGTATGTGGTACCAATGATCATCTGCCCGTGTTGAGTGTGAATGCGAATTGCAAGGAAGTGTTTGTGCTGCCAGTTGGTAGTGAGGAGGTCATGTTTATAGGCGTTTTTTACCAGAATAGCAACCCCTTCGTGTGCTTCATCGGGAGATTGGTAGGTTGTGAAGCCAAAGTGTCTAATTTTGTGAGAGTTTGTCACGAATGTGCTGTTCAGTAGCAGCACATCCGGTCTTTCGGTTTCCACAAAGTTAGCAATTAGGTGTCTGATATTGTAGTAGGCTCTAACGTTAAATTGTGTGATTTTCATTGTTTGCTGACTGGATGAGGGAGTGTTTGTGGCGGAGAGGTTCTCCTGTGTTCATTGATTCGTTTGGTAGATAGATTTGGCAATTACAGATTTGGGTAAGTAAAGTGATTGACTTCCGTTTTGCATGGTCCCTAGTATGAATTTAGCAAATTTTGGTGTTGGGGTGAGGGAGTGGTCTGGGGAGGTGTTAGTCCTCTTGGCTTTGAAGGATACGTGTTGGGGCTACCTTGACCTTGAGGTTACCTTGAGGTGCTTCCGGGGCTTAGCGTCCCCGCGGCCCGGTCGTCGACCAGGCCTCCTGGTTGCCGGACTGATCAACCAGGCTGTTGGACGCGGCTGCTCGCAGCCTGACGTATGAATCACAGCCTGGTTGATCAGGTATCCTTTGGAGGTGCTTATCCAGTTCTCTCTTGAACACTGTGAGGGGTCGGCCAGTTATGCCCCTTATGTGTAGTGGAAGCGTGTTGAACAGTCTCGGGCCTCTGATGTTGATAGAGTTCTCTCTCAGAGTACCTGTTGCACCTCTGTTTTTCAACGGGGGTATTCTGCACATCCTGCCATGTCTTCTGGTCTCATGTGATGTTATTTCTGTGTGCAGGTTTGGGACCAGCCCCTCTAATATTTTCCACAGAGGGGCTGAGTTAGTGGGATTTTGGGCTTGTACCTGTGTGGTATTGGGTTAGGGGCGTGAGGTTGGTTAGCGTGTTGGGCGTGAGGTGAGTTGACGTGTGGGCTAAGGTGAGGGAGGTTACATGTTTCTTGGTACCTGATGTCCTTTTTAGTGCTGGGTCGGTTTTCTTGTGTATTGGGGAGGTTCGTCTTGCATGCAGATATGTTTTGTTTTGTTTTAGGGGTATAGGGGAGTATATCTTCGCCAGCTTCAGAGTCAAGGGTGCCGAGTCTGTCCTGACTGTGGGTGCAGTTTATAGAATTCCTAACACTGATGTGTCCGAATTCAACTCTAACCTTAGAAATCTAATACTTGATAACAGACTGAACAAAAACCACCTAATTATCGCAGGGGACTTTAATATTGACCTCTGCGAGCCTGAACACCCCACTGCTTTTAGCTTCCTCAACTGTATGAATTCCTGCTTCCTCATACCCTTAATCACTAGACCTACTAGAATCACTGATAGCACTGCCACGACGCTCGATCACATCTGGACAAACATAACCTCTCCGCTTACTTCAGGTATAATCACCGATAGCACTACAGATCATTACCCCACATTTCTCTTAACTAACATTAGCAAACCACCTCTTGAGTCAAGAGTGATACGTTTTAGACTACACAATGAAACTGCTATAGACAATTTTATAACTGCTGCTGATAATGTCAACTGGGAGTCCGAGTTAGGTAACATAGTGGACATCAACCTAGCAGTGCAATCTTTTCTTCAAAAAACTCTTAGCCTTTATAATACCCACTGTCCTATGCTTACAAAACAAGTCACAACCAAAAGGCTTACCAATCCCTGGCTTACAAAGGGAATACTTAAATCTATTAATAAAAAACATGACCTTGAGAAGAAGTATAGGTTAGGAATTGTCTCCAAAGAATTCTCAAAGAATTACTCATTATTGCTGTCTAAGATAATTAGACGAGCCAAAACTAAGTACTACGAAGATAAATTTACCCAAATAAAGAGCAACATTAAACAAACTTGGAGAACAATTTCTCAAATATTGGGATCAAAGAAGTCTTTAAATAACAAACCGACTCTCCTGTCTAATAACGATGGTCAGCTTTCAGCCTCTGATTCTGCTACTGAGTTCAATAGGTTCTTCTCTTCCATTGGTTCATCCCTTGCAAATGATATTCCATCTTCCAGTACAGACATTAATGACTATCTTTCAGGTAACTATCCACAGTCTCTGTACCTAAAGCCTATTAATTCCACTGACGTCAATGAGATAATCCTTTCCCTTAAAACCAAGTCTGGTGCCCTTGAGGAGATACCTACTTTAATTTACAAAAAAGCCTCCAGATCTTTAGCCCCTGCTATTGCTTTGCTCTTCAACAAGTCACTTGAACTCCAAACCTTCCCAGATATTCTAAAAAAAGCGAGAGTAACGCCTGTCCACAAATGTGGTAATCTCACAGATGTTAACAACTACAGACCTATATCTATCCTGCCAAACTTGTCAAAAAATTTTGAAAAACTAATCTATAAGCAGCTTTACTCATATCTAGCCAAACTCAATATACTTAGCCCTTGCCAATATGGCTTCAGACCCAAAAAAAGCACTAACGATGCACTTATTAGTATGCTTAACTCGATTCATACAGCTCTTGATAAAAATGAGTTCTCTGTTGGGTTGTTTGTGGACCTGCGTAAAGCTTTTGACACTGTCAACCACCAAAACCTTCTTCTTAAATTACATCATTATGGAGTCAGAGGACACTCCCTACAATACCTCAAATCCTACCTTACTGACAGGCTCCAATATGTTTCTGTGAATAATACAATTTCTCCCACCCTACCCATCAACATTGGTGTTCCCCAGGGCAGCATACTTGGCCCTCTCCTCTTTCTCATCTACATTAATGACCTTCCAAATGCCTCCCAACACCTCAAACCAATTCTATTTGCTGACGACACAACCTTCATTTACTCCAGTCCTGATCCCCTTGCTCTAAATGCCACAGTAAATACTGAGCTAAATAAAGTCCATCTGTGGCTAACTGCCAACAAACTCACCCTTAACATTGACAAAACCTTTTATATTCTGTTTGGCAATAAATCCTCTAATCAAATAAATCTCAAAATAAACAATACCCAAATTTGTAACAAATTAGATGGCAAATTCCTTGGCATTCTCATTGACCACAAGCTTAATTTCCAGGGACACATTCTAAACATATCAAAAAAAGTTTCAAAAGCTGTGGGCATTCTTTCTAAGATCAGATATTATGTACCACGCCCTGCCCTGGTGACTCTCTATTACTCCCTTATCTATCCATATCTCAACTATGGTATTTGTGCTTGGGGCTCTACTACCCAAAATCACTTACGTCCTCTAATTACTCAACACAAAGCTGCTATTAGGACAATATCCAATTCTGGCCCCAGACATCACTCGGTACCCCTACTTAAATCTCTGAATATGTTAGACATTAAGTCACTGCACATTCTCTCATGTGTATTATACATATATAAAACGCTAAACTATAATGCCAATCCTGATCTCAAAAGCTTCATAGAAGGTTGTATCAGAACCCATGAGCATCACACCAGAAATACAGTTTTGATATTCCTAGAGTACGACTTAATCAAACTAGAAATGCTCTACAAATCAAGGGGCCCAGAATGTGGAATGACCTTCCCAACCATGTTAAAGACTGTACCTCTCTCAACCAGTTTAAGTTAAAAGCGAAGCTATACCTAATAAATTCCCTGTAACCTACCTTACCCTTCTATTGTCAACCAATGTCTGGTTTTTTTCTTTAAAGAGCGCTGTTTGTCGACATAATTGTATTTGTGCTGCTTTTTCATCTATGTTTTCATTTCTTGTTTTCATTCTACTCATTATGCTCAATTAGTATTAAGCTTGTCATTTAAGTTTATCATGCCCGAAACGCTTTGCGTAATAGTGGCTTTAGGCATTGTATGTACTAGCTATACCTATAAGTCAAACAATCCTTGTAAATATTTATTGTATGTATGTACCTTACCTAAATAAAATTGTATTGTATTGTATTGTATTGTATTTTGGTGAGTTTGTTCTTTTCACTTGGTGAGTTGTTTTGTGTTTTGGTGAGCTTGATCTTTTTGACTGGACAGGAGTAGCTGTCATGGGGAGCGTGGTCTGTGAGAAGCTGTTAGAGGCTTGGGTGTCACGGGGGGGGGGGGGTGTGGATGGTTCTGGGGTTGGTGCTTGGGGGGTGATGGGGAGTGGGGACGAGAGTGGGGGTGGTGCTGAGTTTGTTGTCTGGGAGGTGATGAGGGGTGGGGGCGAGATTGGGGGTGGTACTGGGTTTGATGCCTGGGGTGTGATAGGGGGTGGGGGTGATGCTGGGTTTGATATCTGGAGAGTGATAAGGGGTGGAGGTGGTGGTGGAAGTGCCTGTGGGGTAATGGGGGGGAGGTGGTAAGGGTTGTACTGGTTGTGACGCCATGCTGGGAGGGATGACTATGTGAGGGAGGTTGTTTGCTAGTAGGATTTGTTGAATGTTGGAAATTGCCTTCCTCATGTCTCCTTGTGCTGATATCTGTGCTATTAGGATAGCTGCCACTATTCTCGGGGTGTCATCTGTTGGTGGGTGTGGGGGGAGGGGGGCCTGAGTATGGTGGTGTGAGAGATGGTGTCCGCTGGTGGTGTGGTTTTGGAGAGGTGGGAAACCTGGGGGGTGGGGAGCAGGGCACCTCTACCTTGAGGGTTGATGGATATTGTTTGAGCATTTTGAGGGAGTGTGTTGGGGCGGTGAAACTGGTTATTGAGGTTTTGGGGGTAGAGCTGGCTTGCTGTCTGGGCCTGATATTGGGGTAGTGTGTTTGGGGTCTTAATCTTCATTGCCTTGATGAGTTGCACCCTGATTTTGCAATTGTTGTGGGTGGCAGGATGGTTTTCACCACAGTTCATACAGTGTAGTGAACCTTCTGTGCAGTCTTTCCAGAAATGTCCTTTGTTGGCGCATAAGGAGCAGGCTTGTTCCTTTTCCTTGCATTGCCTGGTGGTATGGTTGAATCCATAGCACTTGAAGCATTGTTTAATAGATTCGTATGTACTCATCTTGAGGTTGTAATGTGGGATGGAAATGTGGTCTGTTTTAAAGCCGTGTGTGAGGAGGGATTCAGCTTCAGTGGGGGAGGAGCATCGGATTCTGAGGATCTTTGTGTTTGGTGGGTGGAAGAGATCTTCTATGATGATGTTGTTGGCTTTTCCGATGTCGGCAATACGTTGTTTGTCTAAAGTTGTTATCGTGGAGAGGAGGGTGGTGTCTACGTTGAAGGCAACAGCAGTGCAGTTATGTTTCTGCTCCAGTGTCAGTGCAGGGGTGAGTCCTAGTGTCAGTAGTCCTGTTCGGGCTTTTGGGGGTGAGGCAAGCATAGAGGTCAGATTCAGAGGGTAGAAAGAGCTTTATTCCTTTGTCAATGGGTCTGACAAAGTCGAGTTGAGGTCGAGGGAGGGGGAAGACGTACCGTGCGCGCTCCGTTAAAATCGTGACATTAACCGGGATTTCTTAGGACTACTGCCATGGATTACTGATTACAGACATAACAAAGTGCATAGTGACCCGCTGGAAAATTGAAAATAGTCATTAACAATATAACTTTGTGTTAAATAGAGAATAAACGGGAGACACGTGTGAGCCAATGAACGAGGCTTTGTGTACATGCGTGTATTAGGAAAAAAAAATAGTGAACGGTGATTCGTGGAACAGTGAAGTGGAACGGGTATCACAACAACATATAAGTTGGAAGTGAAGGAAAATCGTGCATAGAATATTATAAATATAGAATACTAGAAATATAGAATAGTGGCAAGAGGCGGCATCAGTGGTTATAAATCGGGTAACTGGAAACTGGTGACATCAACCTGGGCCACAAGAGGTCACCTGTACTGACCGGGGACCAGCTTCGCTACCCTACGCTAAGTACCTGCCATAAAGTTTGAACAAAATAACACACATAATATTACAAATATACGGTATACATATAATATTATAAATATTAAACATATAAATATATACATATAATTTTATAAAGAGTTAAAAGGACTGACATCAACAAGTGATCCATACAGTGAATCTCAAATACAATACAATACATCAGACAATGGAGAGGTGTGGCGAGTGTACGGGAGTACTGGGAAAACGTACTGCAGGCGTGCAGTGCTGCATCTGTAACATAAGATTTCACCTGGGCTGTACAGAATTAGCTCCAGGATGCACAAAAAGGCAAGGAATTTACTGGGTTTGCAATTTGACAGATTAATATTAGAGAACATAACTACACTGATGAAAAACATTCCCGAGTCACAGAGATTATCATTCACAGACAAGCTACCAGTGATATATGAGGACTGGGAAAAGACAACATTGGATAACGACCAAAACTCAGGAACAGATAGTTTAGAGAACTGCAGCAGTAGTGTGGAGGAAGAGACTATTGTGGTACAAAATAACAGCAATATTGCAGAGCCAGATAATATAAACAATGAGAGCAACAGTGAGACAGAGTGCATAGATGAAGGAATTGGGACGAAAAACGGAGATGCCTCCAATAAAGAGGTAGACATGACAGACACAGATATAAATATAAGCAGCTTTACTCATATCTAGCCAAACTCAATATACTTAGCCCTTGCCAATATGGCTTCAGACCCAAAAAAAGCACTAACGATGCACTTATTAGTATGCTTAACTCGATTCATACAGCTCTTGATAAAAATGAGTTCCCTGTTGGGTTATTTGTGGACCTGCGTAAAGCTTTTGATACTGTCAACCACCAAAACCTTCTTCTTAAATTACATCATTATGGAGTCAGAGGACACTCCCTACAATACCTCAACTCCTACCTTACTGACAGGCTCCAATATGTTTCTGTGAATAATACAATTTCTCCCACCCTACCCATCAACATTGGTGTTCCTCAGGGCAGCATACTTGGCCCTCTCCTCTTTCTCATCTACATTAATGACCTTCCAAGTGCCTCCCAACACCTCAAACCAATTCTATTTGCTGACGACACAACCTTCATTTACTCCAGTCCTGACCCCCTTGCTCTAAATGCCACAGTAAATACTGAGCTAAATAAAGTACATCTTTGGCTAACTGCCAACAAACTCACCCTTAACATTGACAAAACTTTCTATATTCTGTTTGGCAATAAATCCTCTAATCAAATAAATCTCAAAATAAACAATACCCAAATTTGTAACAAATTAGATGGCAAATTCCTTGGCATTCTCATTGACAACAAGCTGAATTTCCAGGGACACATTCTAAATATATCAAAAAAAGTTTCAAAAACTGTGGGCATTCTTTCTAAGATCAGATATTATGTACCACGCCCTGCCCTGGTGACTCTCTATTACTCCCTTATCTATCCATATCTCAACTATGGTATTTGTGCTTGGGGCTCTACTACCCAAAATCACTTACGTCCTCTAATTACTCAACACAAAGCTGCTATTAGGACAATATCCAACTCAGGCCCCAGACATCACTCGGTACCCCTACTCAAATCTCTGAATATGTTAGACATTAAGTCACTGCACATTCTCTCATGTGTATTATACATATATAAAACGCTAAACTATAATGCCAATCCTGATCTCAAAACCTTCATAGAAGGTTGTAACAGAACCCATGAGCACCACACCAGAAATAAATACAGTTTTGATATTCCTAGAGTACGACTTAATCAAACTAGAAATGCTCTACAAATCAAGGTGCCCAGAATTTATTTATTTATTTATTTATGCATATACAAGAATGTACATAAGGAATGTGAGGATACAAATATGGTAATTACAGTCTTGTAAAGCCACTAGCACGCGCAGCGTTTCGGGCAGGTCCATAATCTAAGAAAATTTTAAGGAGGTAAATACTTGCAAAATTATAGACAAAAAATGATAACAGATTACATGAAATGAAAAAAAAAGATGAGAGAAAATTGTAGGTACAGTATATTAAAGCACATAGGTAGCTAAGATTGATTGCAATGACAGCTTGAATGGTAGTTGACAAAAAAATGTGAATGTGAAAAGAATGTGGAATGACCTTCCCAACCATGTTAAAGACTGTACCTCTCTCAACCAGTTTAAGTTAAAAACGAAGCTATACCTAATAAATTCCCTGTAACCTACCTTACCCTTCTATTGTCAACCAATGTCTGTTTTTTTTTAAAGAGCGCTGTTTGTCGACATTATTGTATTTGTGCTGCTTTTTCATCTATGTTTTCATTTCTTGTTTTCATTCTACTCATTATGCTCAATTAGTATTAAGCTTGTCATTTAAGTTTATCATGCCCGAAACGCTTTGCGTAATAGTGGCTTTAGGCATTGTATGTACTAGCTCTACCTATAAGTCATCCAATCTTTGTAAAAATTTATTGTATGTATGTACCTCACTTAAATAAACATTTTATTTTTTTTCATTTTTTTTAAATACCTTGAAAAACGCAAAACCGGAACACATTTGCAAATTCTATGCTAAAGGAATATGCAAATATGGAAAATTAGGGGCAAAATGCCATTTTCTGCATCCTCGAAAATGCAGGAACATGTTGGAGAGGGGTACATGCCGTTTTGGAACAGGGTGTAGATACTTCCACCCTAAATTGTGTCAATTTTCAATTAGAGACAAAAAATGCTACAATCTTCAGTGTCCGGAATTCCACGTGAGAGGTACACAGCGTTATAGACGGGAAGATCAATATGACACTACTGGAAATTGTTTAGAGGAAGGCAGAAACAAAGTAGTAAATATAAGAGAGAGGAACAGTCAGATGGAACCACTACAGGATTACAGAGGGGAACGGAGATACCCACAAGACTGGAATTCAAATTATCAACAAGCACACAGGTACTACACCAGACAACACCTGTCCTACTACCAAAACTGGACGAATCACTTCCAAAACGACACACCCTGGACGCAAACACAGTGGCCTCCTTACCAGAGCCTCAGATATTAACACCAAGTAAGGCTTCCAGCACTTCCACTAACACGATAACATCATTTATATTTGCCAACATCCAGGGTATAAAAACACACAAATCCAACAAAGTTCACTTTATAGATGGTCTCCTTCATGAGGCAAATGCAGTGTTTGCAGCCCTAACAGAAACCCACACAAAGGACTACCATGATGGTGAAATATGGATCTCAGAGTACAATCTTTTCAGATGTGATAGGAAACACCGGCTTCAGGGTGGGGTCAGCCTCTACATCAAAGACACACTCATCTGTACTGAGCTGCTAAACACCTCAAATGATATGGTGGAAGTGCTGATAACCAAAATAGAGATTTTAAATGTAGTTATTGTCCTTGTATATAAGTCACCGGAGGCAAACCCTCAGCAGTTCAAAGACCAAGTAATGAAAATAGAACACTGCTTGGAAAACCTCACAAATCCAGCTCCGAACATCATCCTGCTTGTGGACTTCAACCTACGGCACCTGAAATGGAAGCACCTGGCTAATACAGTAATATCAGAAAGAATACCAGGAAGTAGCCTAAATGAACAGGCACATGCAAATGACCTGCTAAGGATGTGCGACAGGTTTGCCTTAAACCAGCAAATAGTAGAACCAACTAGGAAGGAGAACACGCTGGACCTCATTTTCACTAATAATGATGAATTGATCAGGAACATAATGATTACAAATACCTGTTACTCAGATCACAACTAAATTGAAGTTATGACAACCATGGGGAGTAGACCTTCAAAACCAGTCCAGATTCCCGGTGGAGGAGATTTCAGCAAATACAACTTCAATAATAAACAGATAAACTGGGAGCAAATAAACCAGGACTTCACAGAAATAAACTGGGAAGAACAGCTAGAAAATGCAAATCTGAACCAGTGCCTGGAAAAAATAAGCTCAGTAGCACTAGAAATATGTTCAAACCGCATACCTCTATGAAAAAAGAGGAAGAGATGCAGATTGGAACGGGAACGTCGCTCCCTATATAGGCGAAGAAAACGAATCGCGGAACAACTTGAGAGTCGCACCCTATCTCAAGAACGGCGAAGAAGGTTAGGTAGAGAAATAGAAACAATTGAACGGAAGCTACAGGAATCATACAAAACCCAGGAGAGGCAAAGAGAGCAAAAGGCCATCAGTGAAATAGAGAGAAATCCGAAATATTTTTTCTCCTATGCAAAATCAAGATAAAAAAACACATCTAGTATCGGGTCCCTGCTAAAGGGAGATGGAACTTTCACCGATGACAACAAAGAAATGAGCGAGTTACTGAGGAAGCAGTACGACTCTGTTTTCAGCGAGCCATTAAACACACTAAAGATTGGTAACCCAAATTAATTTTTCATGGATATGATACCAACATCAAATCATATATCAGACGTCACCCTATCCCCACTGGATTTTGAAGAAGCCATAAACAGTATGCCTATGCACTCTGCACCAGGCCCGGATTCTTGGAACTCCATATTCATAAAGAACTGTAAAAAACCACTATCGCAGGCCCTCCACATTCTGTGGAGACAAAGCCTAGATACTGGCGTTATTCCTGATATACTAAAAACAGCAGAGATAGCACCACTTCATAAAGGAGGAAATAAGGCAGAGGCAAAAAATTACAGACCGATAGCACTAACATCGCACATCATAAAAAATTTTGAGGGAGTGCTAAGAAGTAAGATCACAAAATACATGGAATCACAGCATCTCCATAACCCCGGACAACATGGTTTCAGAACAGGGCGCTCTTGCCTATCGCAGTTGCTGGACCACTATGATATGGCATTAGATGCTATGGAAGACAAACAAAACGCTCATGTAATTTACACAGATTTCGCAAAAGCTTTTGATAAATGTGACCATGGTGTTATTGCACATAAAATGCGTTCAAAAGGAATTACCGGAAAAATAGGCAGATGGATCTACAATTTCCTGACCAACAGAACCCAATGTGTAATAGTCAACAAAATAAAATCCAGCCCATCAACCGTGAAGAGCTCAGTCCCCCAGGGCACTGTGCTTGCTTCAGTACTTTTTCTCATCCTCATATCAGACATAGACAAGAACACAACCTATAGCACTGTATCATCCTTTGCAGATGACAGTAGGATCTTCATGAGAGTAGGCAACATAGAGGACACGGCAAACCTCCAGTCAGATGTAGATCAGGTCTTTCTATGGGCTACAGAAAATAATATGGTGTTTAACGAAGATAAGTTCCAGCTGATGCGCTATGGAAAAAAATGAAAATATAAAAACGGAAACCACGTACAAAACTCAGGCAAATCATAACATAGAACGAAAAGGCAATGTAAAGGATCTGGGTGTACTCATGTCGGAAGACCTTACCTTTAAAGAACACAATAAAGTAGCCGTCACAACTGCAAGAAAAGTAAGTAAGTAATTATCAAAAGAAGGCACCAAACCGGGAAGGCTATGTAGCACCATCAAATACGCAAAATAATCAGAGGGCGCTAAATATCACCAAGGATGCCAATACGAGAACAAAAACGCATAAGGCGAACGATATCAAAAGTATCCGAGTCACCAAGAATTCTATCGAGGGACAGGTGACCGCGAGGGGCGGTCGGAAAGCAAGACACACGCTTGTCCTGGAAGTCAGGACATTCAAGAAGGACATGCACGACCGTAAGAGGGACAATGCAACTAGGACAATAAGGAGCTGGGCGGCGCTCCATCAAGTGACCATGGGTTAAGCGAGTATGGCCAATACGCAACCTCGCCAGAGCTGTTTCCCACCGCCGGTTACGGTGGAAGGAGGACGGCCACGAGGAAACACATTTAAGAGTACGTAGCTTGTTACCAGTAACAGACAACCAAGAAGCCTGCCAACGGGTAAGGACTGAGGAATGGATAACCGGGTAAAAGTCGGAATACGGAATGCCTTTGCGAGAGATGGGACAAGAGCGGACAGCTTCCTTGGCAGCAGCATCCGCACGCTCATTTAAAGACACACCAATATGGCTGGGAACCCAACAAAACTCAACCGACTTAAATTTACTGTGAACGAGAAACAGCCAATGCTGGATCTCGACAACTACTGGATGAACCGGATTAAAGGACCCGAGAGCCATGAGGGCACTACGAGAGTCAACAACAACCACAAAGGAAGACTGACAACGAGAAAGCAGGAGACGAAGAGCATAGAGAATAGCATAAAGTTCCGCTGTAAAGATGCTAGTCTCCGGAGGCAAGCGACACATATAAGTGCGATTAGGAAAAACAACAGAGTAGCCAACACCGTCCGCTGACTTAGACCCATCGGTGAAGACAGAAACGGAGCGGGAGTGAGAAGAAAAGTGCTCGAGGAAAAGGCGTTTTAGAACCGTAGGAGGGGTAAAAGCTTTAGTGATACGGGTCAAGGATGTACAAAACCGCGGAAGAGGGACCCTCCACGGGGGCAAAGAAGGAACAACACGAGGAGAAACATCAGAAATACGAACGGAAAGAGAATCCTGTAGGCGAGATAACCGGACAGAAAGAGGGAGGTGGTGAAGAGGAACAGGAACCGCAGGAGGGGTAAAAGTTAAAGCACGACAGAGGCGAGAGGAAGGATGTTGCAAGGACCGCGCAAGATAGCGAAGACAGTAGCGATCACGGCGGTCCTGGAGAGACAGGAAGCCAGTGTCAACATACAAGCTAAAGATGGGAGTCGAACGAAAGGCACCAGAACTGAGGCGCAACCCAGTATGGTACAAAGCATCAAGACGGCGAAGAGTAGAAGGAGAAGCAGACGAGTAAGCAGGGCAACCATAATCGAGCTTAGACAGGACGAGAGAGGAATGTAAAGCAAGGAGAGTGCGCCTATCTGCCCCCCAAGAAGTATGGGACAAGACCCGAAGGAGGGTAAGGGCCTTAGAGCACTCAACACGGAGGTAAGAGATATGGGGAGACCAAGACAAACGAGTGTCAAGGAATAACCCCAAAAGCTTCGCGGAATCTTTGTATTCAAGGGGATGACCATAAAGTGACAAAGAGGGACGAAGAACAACCCGTTTCCGCGTAAAAGTCATGGCACAAGTCTTAGAAGTAGAGAACTTGAAGCCATGACCTGTGGCCCAAGACGACACGGCATCAATTGCAAGTTGAAGCCGGCGTTGAAGGAGAGGCGAATCATCACCCTGACAACAAAGGGTAAGATCATCGACATAGAGAGCGGAGAAGACACCAGAAGGAAGAGAGGAAAGAAGACCATTGAGGGCAACCAGAAAAAGAGTAGTTCTCAGAACACTACCCTGGGGCACACCTTCGTATTGCTGAAAAGAGGGAGAGAGAGCGGTACCAAGGCGCACCCGAAAGGAACGACGAGAGAGGAAGCTGCGGAGAAAGAGAGGGAGATGACCACGAAGGCCAAAAGAATGAAGTTGAGATAGGATATGATAACGCCAAGTGGTGTCGTAAGCCTTTTCTAGGTCAAAAAGGACGGCAACAACGGAGGTCTTCGCAGCAAAAGCAGTACGAATATAGACCTCCAAGTTCACCAGGACATCTGTCGTGCTGCGGCACTTGCGGAAACCAAATTGAGAAGGGGAGAGGAGGTGATGGTGTTATAGGAACCACATCAGACGAACGTTAACCATACGTTCAAAGAGTTTGCAGACACAACTTGTGAGAGCAATAGGGCGAAAGTCCTTAGGGGAAGTACCCAGAGACCCCGGTTTGCGAACAGGGAGGACAACGGCATCGAGCCAGTCCTCAGGGACTGACGACGACTCCCAGATCCGATTATACAGACTCAGTAAATACTGAGACGTGCTCGGAGGGAGATGGCGAAGCATCTCATAATGAATACCATCGGAGCCCGCCGCCGTAGAACCGCAGAGGGCCAGCGCAGACCGAAGTTCAGAGAGAGAGAAGGGATCATTATAGGGAAGCTGAAGATGAGTGCAGAAATCTAAAGGACGAGACTCAAGGACAGGTTTACGAAGAAGGAAAGATTGGGGAAGATGAAGACCAGAGCTAACAGAAGAAAAGTGGGAACCCAGTTCGGAAGCGACCTGCAACGGGTCCGCCACAAGAGTATCATGGAGGTGAAGGACCGGTGAAACATCGGGAACGAACTTACCCGCTATCTTGCGGATACGCTTCCAGATCTGGGCCAGAGGGGTTTCGGACGTAATTGTTGAGACATAAGATGCCCAACATTCACGTTTAGCCGTACGGATGGCCCGTAGGGCCACCGCACTCGCTTTCCGAAAGAAAAGAAAAGAATCGGTCGTCTGCCTACGGCGGTGCTTCTTCCAGGCTGCACGCTTACAGCGGACAGCCCGAGCACAGTCCGCATTCCACCAGGGAACGCACTTCCGTGGACCCCGAGAGGAAGAGCGAGGAATAGAGCGGAGGGCAGCGTCGAAGACAGTGTCATGAAAAAGGAGGAGAGCGCGAGAGAGGGGCAGAAGGGAGAGGTCAGAGAGAGTAGCACTGAGGGAAAATAGGGTCCAGTCCGCCTTAGCAAACTGCCACCTAGGGAAAGAGAGGGAAGGGCGAAAAGAGAAAAAGGAAACAAGGATGGGGAAATGATCACTTCCATGGAGGTCATCAAGAACCTGCCACGTGAAATCTAAGTAAAGAGAAGAAGAGCAGAGAGAAAGATCAAGACAAGAAAGGGTGCGAGTTCGAGAGTCCAAATGAGTGGGCTCACCAGAATTCAGAAGAGACAGGGAAGAAGAGAGGAGAAACGGCTCAAGGAGGCGACCCCGGGTATTCGTCAGAACGTCACCCCAAAGAGAATGACGACAATTGAAGTCACCCAGCAGGAGCACAGGCTCAGGCAAGGAGTCTAGGAGGTGTTTCAAATCAGGAAGAGAGAGCGGGACACTCGGGGGGAGATAAAGGGAACAAACTGTGTACCATTTCCCCACAAAGATACGAGCAGCAGAACAATGGAGAGGCGGAGGAAAAAGTAAAGGAACAAAGGGAACATCAGCCCGAATCAAGAGAGCAGAAGAATTAGAAGCCCCAGCAATGGCTGGGGGGGGGGAGAGAAAGGAATAGCCACGAAAACGACCAGGACGAGCACCAAGCATTGGCTCCTGGAGACAGACACAAAGGGGCGAAAACCGCGAAACCAGAAGTTGGAGTTCGAGGAAATTGGCGTAATAACCTCGAACGTTCCATTGAAGAATGGACAACGACGAGAAGAGAAAGGACAAAAACAGAGAACAAGGAAGAAACAAAGGCGAAAGACCAACAGAGCACGTTAAAGAATATCAGGGTCGGGATCAGGGTCAGCAAAGTCAGGGTTAGGGGGCATGGGTAAACTGAGCAAAGACGGAGGGAAGGAAACGGGAGAACAGATCAGAGGTGGGCGGGCAGGGTCCGGAGGAGGAGGAGGAGGAGACAACGGAGAGGAGCAGTCAAGGACAGCAGCAGGAAGAGGGGGAGTAGAAAGAGGGGAGCGCACCCCAGCAAGAGCAGCAACCGAAAGGGAAGCAGGGGCCAATGAAACCTCCATAGCAGGAACAGGGGGCGCAAGCACTGAAACGGGAGGGGAAGGAGCAACAGAGCCAGAAGGAGGAGCTGAGGAAGAAAGCGAAGCCTTCTTACCCGCCGGGGAAGAGGAAGGAGAGGAGCCAGGCTTACGCTTCTGACTTAAAGAGACCGGTGTCCCAGCAACTACGTACCGGGCAACGGATTCCAGTGTCTCAACAGGAGAAGCCGAACGAGAGCACACACGACGGCCGTTAGGAGAGCGATGGACATCCGCCCGCACCGACAGGCGGTGGGGAGAGCCGATAGATGGAGGAAGAGGATGGGAAGGAGGATCGGAGGGGGACGAGGAAGAAGACACAGAAGACACGACAGACCGGGTAGAAGGAAGGGGAACCCCAGACAGAGGACCAGGAGGAGGATCCTTCGGGAGAGAACCCAAAGGGACAGAGGAGGGGGCAGTGGGCGCATCAGGGTCCAAGGCCCGGAAACGGTTGTGAGTCTGAGGAAGGCGGGAAGGACGAGGAGAGGAAGAGCGCAACACGCGAGCATAAGAGATAGTAGCATAAGGCGGGAGCCGGCGAACCTGGCGCCTCGCCTCAGGAAAAGATAAACGCTCCCGGTGCTTCAAGTTGAGGACGGCTGCCTCAAGCTTGTAATGGACACACGCACGGGAGAAGGTAGGATGGGCCTCACCGCAGTTGAGGCAACGAGCCTGGGGAGAAGCGCACTCCGACTTAGAGTGACCTTCGCCACCACACAAAGGACAGAGAGAGACAGTCCCGGAGCAGCGGAGGGCACCATGCCCAAACCTCCAGCACTTGTTGCAGAGCCGAGGAGAAGGAATGTACTCCTGGACAGAGCACCTGGCACCAGCAAGAATGACAGAGGGTGGAAGGGTCCTACCATCAAAGGTAATCTTCACAACCCGGAGGGGTTGACGGCGACTACCACGAGGGGGACGAGTAAACGTGTCCACCTGGAGAATAGAATGGCCCTGGGCAGCGAGGATATGTCGAATATCGTCGTGGCAGTCGCGCAGGTCCCGAACACCGGTCGCAACATGGGGCGGGAGCAAAATAGTGCCAACACTGGCATTCAACTGAGCGTTCTTCGAGACCCGAACGGGGGTCTCGCCAAGGCAGGATAAGGCAGCCAAGCGGGAAGCAGCATCCTGAGAAGGAGCAGCAACGACACGTGTACCGAGACGAGTGGGGTTGAAAGTAATGGAGGCATCCACGGAATCAATGAGATGTCGATGGAGGGAGAAATCGTCAGGAGGCGCAGAATCAAGAGGGAGGAGATCAAAATATTTGGCCCACGAAGCGGGACCAAACAAGGCTTGATAGGTAGCAGAACTGGAAGGAATCGAGCGAGGGCGGCCGTGACGAGGACGGCGGTGAGAACCCCCAGAGAGAGAGGGGTTAAAAGGCGCAGTAGTTACAACTAGAGAAGGAGCCGCGCCAGGGGACGAGGTAGTCACCACTGGGGGCTTGGGGCTCGACCCAACCACAGAGGAGGGAGGGGAGCCAGAGGAAGGAGTCAGAGAGGCCAAAGGAGGAGCAAGGTCGGGGCCCAATGCAGCGGAGGCTACAGAGCCCGGTCTTCCAATACGGACCGACTCGGGGGCTTGGTCGCCCACCCCACGAGCCTGAGAAGGTAAACCAGAAGAAGCCGAAGCAGGGGTAATCATCTTGACGAAAAGAAGAATTCACTCACGAATGTGCCCCCACACCCACCATGGAGCCACAATTAGAGGCAGGACACCCAACAAGAAGCTATCGCCGATCTTGTCGGGGCCTCCTAGGGGTGCGTCGCGAGTATACGCCCCACAAACGCCACCTTAAGAAACCGACAGTCCGTCGAGATCGGGTTCAGTGACGAAGTGGGGATTGACAATAAAAGGTTCCCCTCGCTCTCGACGTCGGGTACTGCAGTTCTACGGGTGCATGAGTATGCCTCCTCAAGCACCCGGGCGTCAAAATAGAAGAAGTCCAAGGGAAGAACCAGAACGAGCAAAAGGTCGGCAGGAAACGGCAAGCAGATAGGAGAAGAGGGGGGAGAAAAACGAAACAGAAGGAAAAGGAAAAGATGCCCAGCAGAATTGGAGAGGACGGCAGCAGGAGCACAAGGCTAGAAAAGGACAGAGGACTGTCCCAAGGAGCATCACACTCCGGCAGCCGCCCACTAAGCCCCCACACGGCGACAACGAGCTGAGCGGGGAGGGGGAACTGCAAGAAAAATGACAGGTTGGATAACAAGAACTTTTCACACTAGAAATGCTATACCGATGATGATACTTTTCAAAACGCTTGTGCTCTCTAGAGTGGAGTACTGCTGCACAATGACAGCCCCTTTCAGAGCTGGAGAAATTGCTGACCTGGAGAGCGTGCAGAGATCCTTTACTGCTACAATCCACTCAATAAAACATCTAAACTATTGGGACCGACTAAAAAGCCTAAAACTGTACTCCCTTGAGCGCAGGCGGGAGAGGTACATAATAATTTACACATGGAAAATATTAGAGGGGTTGGTCCCAAACCTGAACACAGAAATAACATCACATGAGACCAGAAGACATGGCAGGATGTGCAGAATACCCCCGTTGAAAAGCAGGGGTGCAACAGGTACTCTGAGAGAGAACTCTATCAACATCAGAGGTCCGAGACTGTTCAACACGCTTCCACTACACATAAGGGGCATAACTGGCCGACCCCTCACAGTGTTCAAGAGAGAACTGGATAAGCACCTCCAAAGGATACCTGATCAACCAGGCTGTGACTCATACGTCAGGCTGCGAGCAGCCGCGTCCAACAGCCTGGTTGATCAGTCCAGCAACCAGGAGGCCTGGTCGACGACCGTGCCGCGGGGACGCTACGCCCCGGAAGCACCTCAAGGTAACCTCAA
Source organism: Procambarus clarkii (assembly GCF_040958095.1). NCBI lineage: Eukaryota > Metazoa > Arthropoda > Malacostraca > Decapoda > Cambaridae > Procambarus > Procambarus clarkii. Next base: position 11,695,995 of record NC_091208.1, on the reverse strand, counting down.
GGTATGGGGGTGATGGAGGTGTAAGGAGTCTGGGTGATCCGATAGATTTTCTGTCCTATTCCGTCAGGGTCAGGGGGAGGATCAAGAGCATAGAGGAGGCGAAGGCAGTGCATTTTTAGGTGAGGTAGTGGTCTGGTGGAGGAGGTGGTGGTGGGTTGACTCAGCTGGGTAGCTGTGATCTCCGTGGAGCTGTGGATCTTAGGCTCGTGAGCTGTGGGTTGGAGCTCGGTTGTCAGTGGCGTAGTTCCGGGTTCCTAGCAGGCTAATTGAACCCGGTTCGGCACAAATACGAAGTATTCGTGAGTCCTGAAGGTATTACTCGAGGACAACCCCCACTGCCAGTTGACTCGCACTATCACGAGGTTCGAGCAGTGGATCGGCATAGCAAACAAGCCAGGCAGGGAGACACAGGGCGCAAGCACGTGCTGTGGCCCCACCTGGGAGGAAAGGACGAATACCCCACTGCACTTTCACCGCACAGGGGGTAGGTCCCGGCCTGAAGAGGAAGAAATGTTTAGCAGAGGAGAGAAAGAGTGCTATACACGGCAATACACATTACGTAAGTTAGGCCATCCAGCTGTCCCTGGTTTTGTTCAGGGTGGCAGTAAGGGTTGGCCCACTAGGGTAATGTATCTTTGCACGATATCTCACTGATAAAGCTGTGAATCTAAACCGTGAACACGTCGAGAGGACGAGCCGTCGTTGTCTGGAAGGAAGTGTGCGCCAGTTTGCCTGGGTGTTGCCTTGGATGGAAAAGGGCTGTGGCCCCAGATAGGGTTACTACGATAAGAATGTGGCCCCAGATAGGGTTACCACGATAAGAATGTGGCCCCAGGTAGGGTTACCACGAGAGTATGCTCGCCTGGGCCGACCAAGCGGCGCCTGACCTTGCAAGTTAGCAACAGGTGCTACTAGCGCTCTGCATCTCTGTTGTTGAATCACTGTGGTGGTTGTGATGTCAGATGCCTCAAAACGGTGGTCCCATGTAGCTGCAATAATGCAGAGGCAGGTGCGGGGGCGCTCAAACAGCGTGCTTAGATCTCTCTGTGAGCGCGACTTGCTGCTGCTACCGGTGCCAATGTTGTCTGTGTGTTTAAATACAGTGCCACATTACACTAATATTATATTAATTACTCAGGTTCTCATATGACGGGGACTCAGAGTAATAAAGGCACCTTAACATTAACTTATGTAAATGCTGATTTAATGTTTACCCATTTACATTGACAGCTCTTGTTTGATGGGTAGAAAAGAGAAGAAATGGAGAGGGAAGGAAAAGAAGATGAAGATGAAAGGAAAAGGCATAGTGATTTGGGCTGCTACAGAAAAGTGCTTTCAGCAAAGTATTATCTTTACATTTACCTGAAACTTTGTTTCGTGAGAATGTTTACATTTTTACAGCGATGTATAAATTTATACAATGTAACTGTTTTTGGCCCTGGGTAATATTTTTTTTAATTGTTTATGCCTCCAAAATCTAGGAAATGGTTATTCTTTTTTAGAAACTTGCCTTAGAGAGCTTAGGGAAGATGTCAAGGGCAAAGATCAAAGGCACAATTTAAAGCTTTAAGGTAATAATACCCATTTTTTCCCTACATTGGAGGGATAACAAATTTGAAAACAATACACACTCAGCTACACTTCCTACCGCTTCCAAACGTCAAGAAACTGTCGTCCTAAAGTGCCCTTATCCTAACCTACCAGAAGACCCAAAACAGAAAACGGGACAGTATGTCACTTTCACGAGCCGCTTCTGTTTTCTACGACTACTTTTGGCCTTAGATAGACTATACGTCAAAATGCGACGTCCTATTATGAGGACGGCTTGACACGCTACCCAGGGGAAATGGCTGTAATGTTACAGTGTATTATGTAATGAGGTTGGTGTCAGGCTCTGTATTTTAATTAATTATTTCGTTAAACACGACGGTGCAAAGTAGAACAACTTCACAGTACTCAGTGACACATTTAGGGTCACGTGACCAAGTACTGACAGTGAGAGATCAGTGACGTCATGCACTAAGGTGGACCCCAGTGACGTCATGTACTAAGCAGGACCCCAGTGACGTCATACACTAAGCAGGACCCCTGTGACGTCATGCACTAAGCAGGACCCCAGTGACGTCATGCACTAAGCAGGACCCCAGTGACGTCATGCACTAAGCAGGACCCCAGTGACGTCATGTACTAAGCAGGACCCCAGTGACGTCATGCACTAAGCAGGACACCAGTGACGTCATGCACTAAGCAGGACCCTAGTGACGTCATGCACTAAGCAGGACCCCAGTGACGTCATGCACTAAGCAGGACCCCAGTGACATCATGCACTAAGCAGGACCCCAGTGACGTCATGCACTAAGCAGGACCCCAGTGACATCATGCACTAAGCAGGACCCCAGTGACGTCATGCACTAAGCAGGACCCCAGTGACGTCATGCACTAAGCAGGACCCCTGTTGTTGGAAAATCTGACTCCAATATTTTGTAAACAAATATATAATTCGATAGCTGTGAAGGACCACCACTTTTTGAGAAAAAGTGGAAAACAAAATGAGACAATGGATTAAACTGATACCAAGAACTAGTGTCCTATGGATCTTAGTGAAACTGTATTTCTTATGTAAAGGGAGTCAAATTAACTTGCACAAAATTGAGGGGTTACATGTAAAAAGATTAATGCATCCCTAGCATTATTCTGGTGCTGGTTCTTCACCAGAGTAAATAAATTATGAAAGTAAATAAGGTTGATTATATAATATTAATTGGAGGTAAATGCACCTCAATATACTACTGAAATGTTGAATAGCATCAGTAAATCAATGAGTTAGTGTAATTGATCTCTTTAGGAGATCACTACTATAACTACAGAGTTATTACTACAGGTAAAAATGGACAGCTTAGCTGTAAATCTAGAGAGGTGTAATCGGTTGCCACGCTCTACCGACGACGTGTTGCATAGGGCAAATTCAGATTCAGATTCAGATGTTTATTCAGGTAAGGTATATACATACAAGTGATGTTACATTAATGGATTGATATATAGATAGAGCTAGTACATACAATGCCTAAAGCCACTATTACGCAATGCGTTTCGGGCAAGAAAAACATTAATATCTAGAACTTAATACTAATTGAGCATAAAGAATAAAAGGTGTTGAGAACAAATACAAATAAAGATAAAAAAAAAAGGGGAACATGACTGAAAAAGCAGCACAAATACAATAGGTTGACAAACAGTGTTGATTAAAAAAAAAAGAAAATAACAGATATGGGTTGACAATAGAGGAGTGAGGTAGATTACAGGGAATTTATTAGGTAGTGTTTAGTTTTTATCTTAAACTGGTTGAGAGAGGTACAGTCTTTAACATGGTTGGGAAGGTCATTCCACATTCTGGGCCCCTTGATTTGCAGAGCATTTCTAGTTTGATTAAGACGTACTCTAGGAATATCAAAACTGTATTTATTTCTGGTGTGGTGCTCATGGGTTCTGTTACAACCTTCTATGAAGCTTTTAAGATCAGGATTGGCATTATAGTTTAGCGTTTTATATATGTATAATACACATGAGAGAATGTGCAGTGACTTAATATCTAACATATTAAGAGATTTGAGTAGGGGTATCGAGTGATGTCTGGGGCCAGAGTTGGATATTGTTCTAATAGCGGCTTTGTGTTGGGTAATTAGAGGACGTAAGTGATTTTGGGTAGTAGAACCCCAAGCACAAATACCATAGTTGAGATAAGGATAGATAAGGGAGTAATAGAGAGTCACCAGGGCAGGGCGTGGTACATAATATCTGATCTTAGAAAGAATGCCTACAGTTTTTGCAACTTTTTTTGATATATTTAGAATGTGTCCCTGGAAATTCAGCTTGTGGTCAATGAGAATGCCAAGGAATTTGCCATCTAATTTGTTACAAATTTGGGTATTGTTTATTTTGAGATTTATAAGACTAGAGGATTTATTGCCAAACAGAATATAGAAGGTTTTGTCAATGTTAAGGGTGAGTTTGTTGGCAGTTAGCCAAAGATGGACTTTATTTAGCTCAGTATTAACTGTGGCATTTAGAGCAAGAGGGTCAGGACTGGAGTAAATGAAGGTTGTGTCGTCAGCAAATAGAATTGGTTTGAGGTGTTGGGAGGCATTTGGAAGGTCATTAATGTAGATGAGAAAGAGGAGAGGGCCAAGTATGCTGCCCTGAGGAACACCAATGTTGATGGGTAGGGTGGGAGAAATTGTATTATTCACAGAAACATATTGGAGCCTGTCAGTAAGGTAGGACTCGAGGTATTGTAGGGAGTGTCCTCTGACTCCATAATGATGTAATTTTAGAAGAAGGTTATGGTGGTTGACAGTATCAAAAGCTTTACGCAGGTCCACAAATAACCCAACAGGGAACTCCTTTTTATCAAGAGCTGTATGAATCGAGTTAAGCATTGAAGAATTGTTGCACGTGAAGGTATAGAAGCCTAACATCTCGGTTGACGTCGACTGGTAGGGGATTTTATTATTTTATATAGGGCCTAACGACAACTAACCTAAATGTTAACTGGCCACATGTTAACAAAAAGGAAATAATAGTTGCCGAGCCGCGTGTCCGTTGATGTAAAGAGCTGAGCAATCCTTCGTCCTCCAGCTGTTGGGTGAAAGGCGTTGGCTATGGAATTGCAGATATACTAGTCTGGGACACGGCTATAATGTGCCAGATAACGTGACACCGCTTTACTGATTGTGGGAGCGAAAATAAATACGATCGAAACGTAGTCACGTTCTCCCGTCTTCCTCCTCTTCCCTATTGCGCATGTGCGGCTCTCGATAGACATCTCGAGCGTAAATGGATGTATATATATCGTAATTAAGGGGGCATATTCATGTAAAATTAAAAGTTGTTCAATTTGCTTATAAATTTTTTTATGAGATGGTTATAGAAAGGGCTGCAGCTGGTCCAAGTTTCATCATCACACCCTAAACAGAAAAGGAGAAAAAAAATAAACAACGAATTATGCAACGAATTTTCAAATAGTTTCAGGGAACACATGTGTCAACTAAAATCATTTCTATAACACTCAGATATTAAATTAAGCACATAATAAAGGATTCTAGTGATCAGTTTTATCAAAAAAGTGTTTAGTGCAATAATATAATTTTTCAAAGTTACCCTACTAAAAAAATATGCAATTTATGATATTTATAAATTTTTATAAAATCAACAAATAGACTTTGGACTAAAATGTCTACTAGAGTCTGTAGAAGCACAAACGCTACATATAAGGTGTAATTTGCATGTAAATTGATTAATAAATGAAAGCTCTGAAGTAATTTGAAGGTGTAAATTACTTTCCAGAGTAAAATAAAGATCCAAGTTCGGCCACCTGTAGCTGAGCTTGACTTCGACAGATTTCGTTCATAATTGGCACCCTTGCAGATAGGCATCCATTGAGCAAGGTGTGCAAGTTTCATGCAAATCCCTTGATAACAAACGAGAAAAAAAAATAAAAAAAAATTTAAATATAAATATATTGAACATACATATTACAATTATTACAAGAGTTTGTGCTTCTACAGCACATAGTAGACATTTTAGTTGACACATGTGTTCCCTGAGATTATTTGAGAATGTTGAACATTCGTTGCATAATACGTTGTGTATTTTTTTCTCCTTTTCTGTTTAGGGTGTGATGGTGAAACTTGGACCAGTTGCAGCCCTTTCTATAACCATTTCATAAAAAAATTTATAAGCAAATTGAACAACTTTCAATTTATAACGATTTAGAATGATATGCCCCCTTAACTAAGGAAAGAAGAGGTGGTGACGAGTATTGATGTCACATTTAATTCTTCTGTGATAAAATATAATTTCTCGCAACACAAATTGATTTATTAAATTCATGCAGCTAATCGAGGATATTAAGGAGAAATTATTTAAATTAAAATAATTTCCTCTTGAATGTTTGATATCAACTAAATAAAGGAGTTCCAGTAAGTAGTAGTATGCTACGAAACTAAACTTATTAGTAACTATTTTTAGTAAAAGAAATGATAAACTGGACTCTGTTATCAATCCAACTAAATGTGGAAAGAATTCATGTCTCTACCTGATGTTCCTCGCGTCGTCACTCTGACTAGGAAGAATCTGGCAATATGTTTAATATAAATCATGATGATGATTAAATCTACAAGTTAGTAATTTTAGTAACTACTTGTGGTTAATACAAAGTTGTATAAAATACAATAGATATATAAAACTGTTGGTTATTTCCATCACCCGTGACGTCATGCACTAAGCAGGACCCCAGTGACGTCATGCACTAAGCAGGATCCCAGTGACGTCATGGATTAAGCAGGACCCTAGTGACGTCATGCACTAAGCAGGACCCCAGTGACGTCATACACTAAGCAAGACCCCAGTGACGTCATGCACTAAGCAGGATCCCAGTGAGATCATGCACTAAGCAGGATCCCAGTGACGTCATGCACTAAGCAGGACCCTTGTGACGTCATGCACTAAACAGGATCCCAGTGACGTCATGCACTAAGCAAGACCCCTCATGAATGTGAGGACTCTGACATATGAATAGATTCACTACTGTGTGCAGTGATCATTGTAAGGCACTGTTAAACACCTGCTGTCTGGTTGTTTCTTGAATTCGGTGAATAAACGGCGGTGAATGACGTAAATGTGTAAACATCAGTCAGGAGGAGGAGGGGTGATGTCTCCATGACAACGGCGTCGCATCTTCCCTTTAACCGGTATTTAAATACTACATAACAAGTGAATGAGAAAGAAATGTCCAAATTCTGAACAATGTTGCAGTGTAACAAGTGGCTAAATAAAGACTATACCCAACTCTACAACTTAGCTGGTTATAAAGCCATTCATAACTGTAGGCCTAATAAAAAAGGTGGTGGCACAGCTATATATTACCGAGATACATTTATCTGCAACAGTGTTATTAGTGACAGAGATGACTACTGTGAATATACTTTTGCTCAGTTTTCAATTAAATCCCTTAAATCTTCTTTGACTATTGGAGCCATCTATAGATTTCCCAATACTAACATAGCTTCTTTCTCAGACAACCTAAGGAATCTTATTATAAACAACAATCTCAACAAAAACCACTTCATTCTGGGAGGAGACTTTAATATTGACCTGGGTCAACAAAATTGCTCTCAAGTTGACTATTTCCTTAACAGCATGAACTCCTGTATGCTAATCCCCACAATCACCAAACCTACCCGAGTCACTCAAACATCAGCCACTACCTTGGACCACATATGGACAAACATAACAGCTCCCCTTGTATCTGGTATAATCTATGACAGAACAACTGACCACTATCCTACCTTTCTCATAGCGAACATGGACATAACACCACCAAAAAGCAAGAAACTTTCATTTAGGCTACACAGTGAATCAGCTTTAGACAATCTTACAGAGGCACTTTACAATATTAACTGGGATTCTGAATTCAATAATACCCATGATATAAATTCATTAGCTAACCTCTTCATCTCCAAAACTCTAAGCCTCTACAACATTCATTGTCCCCAACTTACCAAGCAAGTAACTGACAAAAGATTAAACAATCCATGGCTCACAAGTGGCATTCTCAACTCAATCAACAAGAAACATGAATATGAAAAGAAAGTTAGGATTGGCCTAGTTTCAAAGGAAGTAGCTAAAAGGTACTCATCAATGCTTACCAGTATCATAAGAAAGGCAAAACTTGCATATTATGTGAATAGATTCAATGAAGCAAAAGGCAACATGAAAAGCACTTGGAAAACTATCTCTAGTATCCTAGGAACTAAACAACACTCACATAACCAAATAAAACTCTACAAGGATGGGGGTATACCGTCAACTGACTTAGAAATGGCAAATGAATTTAATAGTTTCTTTTCATCGGTTGGTGCTAATCTTGCCAGTAAAATCCCACAGACTCAGACACATATTAACACATATCTCTCAGGCAGCTATCCAAACTCTCTTCTCCTTTCACCAATCAGCCCGGCAGATGTTGTGTCCATCATACATTCTCTAAAAACCAAGGCAGGGAACACCAGTGAAATTCCGTCCATTGTGTACAAGAGAGCCTCCCATGCCCTTGCCCCACCCATAGCACTACTGTTCAACAAATCTATAGAGTATCACACCTTCCCTGATATCCTCAAAAAAGCAAGAGTAACGCCAGTCCATAAAGGAGGCAATCCGGCGGACATAAACAATTATAGACCAATATCAAATCTACCCATTCTATCAAAAATATTTGAAAAAATTATTTACAAACAGCTCTATTCCTACCTCGTAAAATTCGACATACTCAGCCCCTGCCAGTTTGGCTTCCGGTCCCAAAAGAGCACCAATGATGCAATCATTAGTCTCCTTGACATTATCTACTCAGCCCTTGACAAAAATGAGTTTCCGATTGGACTCTTCATTGACCTAAGAAAAGCCTTTGATACTGTTAATCACAACTACCTCTTACTTAAACTCCAGCATTATGGAATCCGAGGCCTTGCCCTTGACTACATCCGATCCTGTCTTAGTGACAGACACCAATATGTAACCATCAATGATACAACTTCTTCCACTCTACCAATTACCGTTGGAGTGCCACAGGGCAGCATCTTAGGACCTCTTCTATTTCTTATATATATAAACGATCTACCTAATGTCTCTAATATTCTCAAACCTATATTGTTTGCTGACGATACTACCCTTATCTACTCAAACCTCAACCCACATACACTAAATAATGTTGTGAATAATGAATTAAAAAAAGTCCACTTATGGATGTCAACGAACAAACTAACATTAAACATCGAAAAGACTTACTACATCTTATTTGGAAGCAAATCATCAAATGCAATTCAGCTACAGATAGACAACATTAACATCAGTAATAAAAATGATGGCAAGTTTCTTGGCCTATTCCTAGACAAGAGACTCAACTTCAGCACCCACATTCAACACATAACTAATAACTAACAAAGTCTCTAAGACAGTTGGTATACTCTCCAAAATCAGATATTATGTTCCTAACTCTGCTCTCCTCTCACTATATTATGCACTAATCTACCCCTATCTTAATTATGGTATCTGTGCATGGGGGTCTACCACTGCAAACCACCTTAAGCCCATCATCACACAGCAAAAATCTGCTATCAGAATAATAACTAACTCTGCTTTCAGACAACACTCAGCTCCCTTGTTTAAATCCCTAAACTTGCTAAATATTAACTCCCTCCACACATTCTCTTGTGTCAACTACATTTACAAAACCCTGTTCTTAAATGCAAACCATGCTCTGAAACTCTCCCTGGACAGATGTAATAGGACCCATTATCACCACACCAGAAATAAATATCTCTTTGATATCCCCAGGGTCAAACTTAATCTGTGTAAACACTCTATGCAAATTAAGGGACCTAGTCTATGGAACTCACTCCCTAGTGAATTGAAAAACTGTAAAACTTTTGCCTTATTTAAAAGCAAAACCAAAAAGTACCTAACTTCACCTATTTAGTTTCCTACACTGAGCTTTAAATTTGCTCTGTACCTAGTGTTACCCAATCTCCTAATTTTTATGTAATATCAAACAACCTTATCATTGTGTTCATTGCTGTCTTCTTTTATGTGCTAGCCATATGCTGGATTGTGACTACCAATTTTTGTCAACTACCATCCAAGCTGTCATTGCAATCAATCTTATATTGTTTCTGCTGTATTGTGCCTACCAATTTGTTGTCAACTACCATTTTAAGTTGTCATTGCAATCAATCATAGCTACCTATGTGCTTTAATATACTGTACCTATAATTTTCTCTCATCTTCTTTTTTTTCATTCCATGTAATCTGTTATCATTTTTTTGTCTATAAATTTTGCAAGTATTTACCTCCTTAAAATTTTCTTAGATTAAGGACCTGCCCGAAACGCTGCGCGTGCTAGTGGCTTTACAAGACTGTAATTACCATATTTGTATCCTCACATTCCTTATGTGCATTCTTGTATATGCATAAATAAATAAATAAATAAATAAATAAATAAATAAATAAATAAAAGTAGGAAGACGTGTTGCAACATCATCATCATGCATCTTATCTCTATGACCCAAGTATTAGGATATGTTGAAACATCATCAATCACCATACTTCTAAGCTCTATGACCCAAGCATTATGGTATGTTGCCATATCATCATGCTTCTAAACTCTATGACCACGTTTTAGGATATGTTGCAACATCATTAATCATCAATGTTCTAAACTCTATGACCAAGTATTAGAATATGTTGCCAAATCAGCATGCTTCTAAACTCTATGACCCAAGTATTATGATATGTTGGAACATCAAGGCTCTAAACACCATGACCCAAGTATTATGATATGTTGGAACATCAAGGTTCTAAACTCTATGATCTAACTCTAACTCTATTAGGATATTTTGCAACATCATCATGCTTCTAAACTCATTTTAATTTGGAATATAGTTTAGAAAATTATTTCATTATAAATATTGAATTCCATGAGTCTGGACCCGGGACTGAGTGCCTGGGCATGTTGACAATTTCTTTTGCAAAATCTGCCTCGCTCGTGTTGATATTAATTATAATTACAAGGGTTTGGATATCACGCATAAAGACGTTGTCCGGATCTTCCACTTGCATGTTGTTTATTGTATTGCTTATTGTTATAACCGTAACCAGGCATTGCATCACCAACATCAACAATGCCCTGAACAACATCAACACCAGCCTCCACACCCTCAGCCACAACATAACCATAACCAGGCACTGCATCACCATCCTCAACAAGGCCCTGAACAACATCAACACCAGCCTCCACACCCTCAGCCACAACATAACCATAACCAGACACTGCATCACCAACCTCAACAAGGCCCTGAACAACAACAACACCAGCCTCCACACCCTCAGCCACAACATACCCATAACCAGGCACTGCATCACCAACCTCAACAAGGCCCTGAACAACAACAACACCAGCCTCCACACCCTCAGCCACAACATAACCATAACCAGGCACTGCATCACCAACCTCAACAAGGCCCTGAACAACATCAACACCAGCCTCCACACCCTCAGCCACAACATAACCATAACCAGACACTGCATCACCAACCTCAACAAGGCCCTGAACAACATCAACACCAGCCTCCACACCCTCAGCCACAACATAACCATAACCAGGCACTGCATTACCAACCTCAACAAGGCCCTGAACAACATCAACACCAGCCTCAACACCCTCAGCCACAACATACCCATAACCAGGCACTGCTGTGGGAACCGACCTGTGAGATTTATATTTATTTAATTTATATGAATGTATATAGAATTTATATTTACGTTAATTTATATATTTCGATAGCAATTGGTATGATGATAAGTGGACTGTATTTCTGCAATAATCTCACAAATCGATCCTCTACACATTAGGGGGGGTTTATATTGAATTTATATATATGCAGCCAATCAAACTACAGTATTAACTACACATTAGTGTACATTGAAGAGGTTCCTTATCTTATTGTACAGCAGGCCTTAATCCACCAGGTATAACCAGGATGTAGACACCAAATTATCCTCTTTGAGGTAGCTTCCATCACCCAGTAACTGGTACACAAAGCATGCTTCCTCGTCTTGACCTGTCAAAAGGGCGCTAGCTGTAAAGCCAGAATCCTAATATATGACAGCTATATCAGAGAAAACACTGTACAAGGAACCATAAAGACCTAGGCTTAATTATCTTGTTTGAGTCGATCATTCGTGTTCTAACCGGTACCCCCCCCTATCTACTGACATTAATGGCCAAAAATGATTAGATAAACAGGTTTCGGAAAGACACTTCCCTTGAGATTGATGACAGCGTGTTGATGATGGCAGATCACTACTCTGATCTTCCATAACACTTCGTCCAAGAGAATTTATAGGAGCCGAATTTGCTCCACGACTCTGTGGTCTTAACAACAATAACAATGGCTGACCACTCCCCCCTCACTGACGCTACTGGCCTACATTGTCCAGATGTCAGTAAGTGATAGAAGGGTCACATTTACTCTATTTTAATTCTGATAATTAAGTTAATTTATATGAGATGTTTTTATGATGGTAAAGTCCAAAGACTAATGTATTTAAGAATAATTCCCACCATAATAGGTGGTGAATTTATAATAGTATGTGGTAATGATATCCCGTTTTCTATAGACGGAAATTCCACTACTAGTTACATTTTCTACGGGTTAACTTGTTTATACAATGCAGCAATATTATCTGCCTGTATGATATTATTAAATGGTGTCGGATTTTCCGACAACTGCATCACCAACATCAACAAGGCCCTGAACAACATCAACACCCACACCCTCAGCCACAACATAACCATAACCAGTCACTGTATCACCAACCTCAACAAGGCCCTGAACAACATCAACACCAACCTCCACACCCTCAGCCACAACATTACCATAACCGGACACTTCATCCCATTGCTGGATAAGGATTTGGGATTGGACGGGGGAGGGGGTGGGGAATGTAATGATGCCCAGTAGCTAAGTGATCCCACTTACTGACGACTGTGAGAGTAGACTAAGAATACGGTACACAAAGGGGATATTAATAGGGTATTCAATGTATCAACACAAAATTTCTGGTGGAATAAAACGTAAATAATTGTGAACATGAGAGTTACCCATGAGGGTGATATAGAAAACAACAAAAAGACGACCGACTCAGAGTGGGAGGAAAAGAAAGATAATATTAATTATAATTTCTCGAATACAATTTGTTTATAACACCTAAAGTTTTTGTGATAAAAATTTATGTATTAGTATAGTATTAAAAATATGTTTTAAATTTTTTAAAAAGTTTTAAAAAAGTTAACACAAAACCTTTTTCTTTTTATATTAATCGAAAAAAAATATTTATAGATTTGAAACTTCATGATGTGTTTAATGAGTTTTTTCACCACTAAAATTTTGAGTGTACATAATAGGATAAGTTTATCTCTACAGTAAGTAGGCATCCTCTAGCAACTATGTTGATAGCCAACAACCTCTATATAAATGAAAAAACCAACCTCTATAAAACCTCAACCTCAAAAAACCAACCTCTATATAAATGAGTGTCTTACAAAGCAGCGTGGATCCCTCCTCTTCAGGCTGCGTCAAATTCGCAAACAAAACCCTGGTGTTATCAAGCAGTGCTACACTAGGAATGGTACGATTTTTGTGAAGAAGGAAAGTACAGGAAAAAGATATGAAATAAAATGTGACCAATAACTACTGGCCTTCTTAGGTGATTGTGGTATATCTGAAAACCTGAACCCGACCAATGCCAGTACTTAAAATAACTCTTTCAGTGCCGTAGCCTAACCTAACTTAATCTAACTTTGTCTAAGGTGCTGTCTCTGCCTTACCATTTACCTAATGTTCTCTCATTCATATAATTTCCTAAATAATCCATCAAGTCTCCATGCACTTATGCAAGCATCTACCTCAGTTTCATTGTAAAATTTTACTCTTAAATCTAATCTTACCCTATTCCATTTAAATTTTAAATTTAATTGTATTGATCTATGTCATTTATTGAAATCAATTATTGATCTCATTTTTGTTCTTTTAATTAAGTTCATACTAATTATAGGTTAAAACTAAGCTAAATAAAATTTATTATCTTTAAGATTATTTTACTTTACAATTATCATTGTCAAATTCTTTTTTTTATATATTCATCTTGACAGTCTCTACTGATTTTTTGTTCTCTCCACCAAACTTGTGTATCCTCCATGGCTATCTAGTGACCTTAATTCTACCTCTAATTGTTTCAATTCTTTTGTTTACTTGCATTTATTGTTGTGTTTTGCCATAATTATTCTCTAATTTTAGCAGACTCAATACTTTGTAAGCTCTTATTGTATTGTTATATTATTATATTGCTGTGTTTTGCTATAATTACTTTCTATTTTACAGCAGACTTAGTTTTCATCTGTTCCTGTAATTGCTTATCTTATTGTATCATGACATTCTTATCTATATGCTTACTGATATTGATCCTGATCGAAATCTTCTGTCCCATATCCACACTAATCAGCACATTGATCATCATTATTGCAGGTACTACACAGCAAATCTTGCAAAAAACAAACTCCTAAACAGCACCTGCTTATCAGTTTACAACCAAAATGTTAGGTCACTTGGTAAACATTTTGATGATATAAATGCACTACTTACAGCACTAGGTACTAAATTATCTTTCATCATTTTAACAGAAACTTGGCTAAGTAATGACTATACCCAACTCTACAATTTAGCTGGTTATAAAGCCATTCATAACTGCAGGCCTAATAAAAAAGGTGGCGGTACAGCAATATATTACAAAGATACCTTCATTTGCAATAGTGTCATTAGTGATAGAGACGACTATTGTGAATATACCTTTGCCAAGTTCTCCAGTAAATCCCTTAAATCCTCCCTGATAATCGGTGCCATCTATAGATTTCCTAATACCAACATAGCTTTATTCTCTGACAATGTAAGGAATCTTATCATAAATAACAATCTCAACAAAAATCATATCATTCTGGGAGGTGATTTCAATATTGACCTGGGTCTTCAAAACAACCCTCAAGTTGACTATTTCCGTAACAGCATGCACTCCTGTATGCTAATCCCCACAATCACCAAGCCCACCCGAGTCACTCAAACATCTGCCACTACCCTGGATCACCTATGGACTAATATAACAGCTCCCCTTACATCTGGGGTAATTTATGACAGAACAAATGACCACTATCCTACCTTCCTCATAGCAAACATTGACACATCACCACCAGAAACCAAAAAACTTTCATTCAGGCTACATAGTGAATCAGCTTTAGGCAATCTCTCTAATGCACTTCACAATATTAACTGGGAATCTGAATTTAATAATTCACAGGATATAAACTCATCAACTAACCACTTTCTCTCCAAAACTCTAAACCTCTACAACACTCACTGTCCCCTCCTTACCATACAAGTAACTGATAAAAGAAAAAATAACCCATGGCTCACAAGTGGCATAATTAAATCAATCAACAAAAAACATGAATACGAAAAGAAATTTAGGAGTGGCCTAGTTTCAATGGAAGTAGTTAAAAGGTACTCATCAGTGCTTACCAGTATCATAAGAAAAGCAAAACTTTCATATTATGAGACTAGATTCAAAGAAGCAAAAGGCAACATGAAAAGCACATGGAACACCATCTCTAACATCCTGGGAACTAAACAACACTCCCACAACCATATAACACTCTCTAAGGATGGCCTTACACTGTCATCTGACTTAGAAATGGCGAATGAATTTAATAGCTTCTTTTCATCGGTTGGTGCTAACCTTGCAAGTAAAATCCCACAGACTCAGACACATATCAACACATATCTCTCAGGCAGCTATCCAAACTCTCTTCTCCTCTCACCAGTCAGCCCGACAGATGTTGTGTCCATCATACACTCACTAAAAACCAAAGCTGGGAACATCAGTGAAATCCCATCCTTTGTATACAAGAGAGCCTCCCATGCCCTTGCACCACCTATAGCTCTGCTGTTCAACAAATCCCTTGAGTGTCATACCTTCCCTGATATCCTTAAAAACGCAAGAGTAACGCCAGTTCATAAAGGAGGTAATCCGTCAGACATAAACAACTACAGACCAATATCGAACCTACCCATACTATCAAAAATATTTGAAAAAATCATCTACAAACAGCTCTACTCCTACCTCGTAAAATTCGACATTCTTAGCCCCTGTCAGTTTGGCTTCCGCTCTCAAAAGAGTACCAACGATGCAATTATTAGTCTCCTTGATATAATTTACTGAGCCCTTGACAAAAATGAGTCTCCAATTGGACTCTTCATTGACCTGAGAAAGGCCTTTGATACTGTTAATCATGATTACCTCTTATGTAAACTCCATCATTATGGAATCCGAGGCCATGCACTGGACTATATCCAATCCTATCTTAGAGATAGACACCAATGTGTAGCCATCAATAATATAATCTCTCCCATTCTACCAATAACCGTTGGAGTGCCACAGGGCAGCATCTTGGGACCCCTACTATTTCTTATATACATTAATGATCTGCCTAATGTCTCTAACATTCTGAAACCTATTTTGTTTGCTGATGATACTACCCTCATTTACTCCAACCCCAACCCACATACACTAAATGATGTTGTTAATAATGAACTAAAAAAAGTCCACTTATGGATGTCAACCAACAAACTAACACTTAACATAGAAAAGACCTACTATATCCTATTTGGAAGCAAATATACAAATGCAATTCAGCTTCAGATTGACAATGTAAACATTAGCAATAAAAATGATGGAAAGTTTCTTGGCATATTCCTAGACAAGAGACTCAACTTCAGTACCCACATACAACACATAACTAAGAAAGTCTCTAAAACAGTTGGTATACTCTCCAAAATCAGATATTAAGTTCCTAACTCTGCTCTCATCTCTCTATATTATGCACTAATCTATCCCTATCTCAACTATGGTATCTGTGCATGGGGTTCAACCACTGCAAACCACCTCAAGTCCATCATCACCCAGCAAAAATCTGCTATCAGAATAATATCAAATTCTCCTTTCAGACAACACACAGCCCCCTTGTTTAACTCCCTAAACATGCTAAACATAATCTCACTCCACAAATTCTCCTGTGTCAACTACATTTACAAAACCCTGTTCTTAAATGCAAATCCTTGTCTGAAACTCTTCCTGGACAGATGTAATAGGACCCATTATCACCACACCAGAAATAAATATCTCTTTGATATCCCCAGAGTTAAACTTAATCTGTGTAAACACTCTATGCAAATAAAGGGACCCAGTTTATGGAACTCACTCCCTACTGAATTGAAAAGCTGTCCAACTTTTACATCATTCAAAATCAATACTAAAAAGTGCCTAATTTCATCTTCATAGTTTTTCACTTTTTGCCTTAAAATTGCACTGTATCTATTGCTACCCAATCTCCCAACCTTTATGTTCCCAATTTGAACATCTTTACCATTGAGATCATTGCTGTTTTCTTATATGTGCTGCCAATCTGTTGTATGGTGTTTATAAATCTTGTTATCTGTATCTTTTGCTACCCAGTCTCCCAATCTTTATGTACCCATTTTGAACATTTTTACCATTGTGATCATTGCTGTCTTATATGTGCTGTCAATCTGCTGTATGGTGTCTATTAATCTTGTTTAAATTACTAATCAAGCTGTCAATGTAATCAATCAGAGCTTTAATATAACAATGTACTTTATTATACTTACTTATCTCTCTCATATCATTTTTCTCTTGTAATGTATCTTTCATTTATCAATTCTGATTGAAATTACCTACTTAAAATTATCTGCTAGATTAAGGACCTGCCCGAAACGCTGCGCGTACTAGTGGCTTTACAAGAATGTAAATACTGTACTATCCAATGTATTCTCTCAAACCCAATGTACCTTCTTGTATATATATAAATAAAATAAAATAATAAAATGTACTACAGTTATTAGCGTGTGGTATAACACTTACTGTGTACCGTGTTCTAAGGCCAGTGGTATTCGCAGAAACTCGTGTTTCAACAGGTTGGTTTGGTCACGCTGGTGTTTCATGTTGGTGTTTTGGTCACGCTGGTGTTTCTTGTTGTTGGTGTTTTGGTCACGCTGGTGTTTCTTGTTTCTAGTGTTTTGGTCACTCTGGTGTCTCTTGTTGTTGGTGTTTTGGTCACGCTGGTGTTTCTTGTTGTTGGTGTTTTGGTCACGCTGGTGTTTCTTGTTGTTGGTGTTTTGGTCACGCTGGTGTTTCTTGTTGTTGGTGTTTTGGTCACGCGGGTGTTTCTTGTTGTTGGTGTTTTGGTCACGCTGGTGTTTCTTGTTATGGGTGTTTTGGTCACGCTGGTGTTTCTTGTTGTTAGTGTTTTGGTCATGTTGGCGTTTCTTGTTGTTAGTGTTTTGGTCATGTTGGCGTTTCTTGTTGTTAGAGTGTGGATCACGCTGGTGTTTCATGGTATTAGTGTGTTGGTCACCCTGGTGTTTCTTGTTTTGGTTAGGTGGCCACAGATTACTAAACATAGAGCCAGCAGGTTTCCACAGTGTACTTAATCCCTGTGACGTCATGCACTAAGTAGGATCCAAGTGACGTCATGCACTTAGCAGGATCCCAGTCAAGTCAAGCACTAAGCAGGATCCCAGTGACGTCATGCACTAAGCAGGACCCCAGTGACGTCAGGCACAAAGCAGGAGCCCAGTGACGTCATGCACTAAGCAGGACTCCAGTGACTACACGCACTATGTTTGGCACCCAGTGACGTCATGCACTACTCAGAACCCCAGTGACGTCATGCACTACTCAGAACCCCAGTGACGACATGCCCTAAGCAGGTCCCCAGTGACGCCATGCACTAAACAGAACCCCTGTGACGTCATGCACTAAGCCGGACCCCTGTGACGTCTTGCACTAAGCAGGACCCTAGTGATGTCATGCACTAAGCAGGACCCCAGTGACGTCGTGCTCTAAAGCAGGACCCCAGTGACGTCATGCACTAAGCAGGACCCTAATGACGTCATGCACTAAGCAGGACCCCAATGACGTCATGCACTAAGCAGGACCCCTCATGAATGTGAGGACTCTGACATGCGAATGGATTCACTACTGTGTGCAGTGATCATTGTAGGGCACTGTTAAACACCTGCTTTCTGGTTGTTTCTTGAATTCGGTGAATGAACGGCGGTGAATGGCGTAAATGTGTAAACATCAGTCAAGAGGAGGGGTGATGTCTCCATGACAACGGCGTCGCAATCTTCCCTTTAACCTGTATTTACAATATTACATAACAAGTAAATGAGAAAGAAATGTCCAAAATCTTAACAATGTTGCAGTGTAACAAGTATTTATTTATTTATTTATTTATGCATATACAAGAATGTACATAAGGAATGTGAGGATACAAATATGGTAATTACAGTCTTGTAAAGCCACTAGCACGCACAGCGTTTCGGGCAGAAACGAAAGTAGGAAAACGTGTTGCAACATCATCTTGCTTCTTAACTTTATTACCCAAATACTAGGATATTGTCGGGGTACGCGAGGTAAGTAACAGTATATAAGATATCCTAAGTACTTAATCCTGGCAAGGTCGGCAATGTCGGGGAACGTCCTGTATTTGAGTAACGGTGTACACTAGCTCTTTATCCCGGACACCTGGCAAGATCGCCAATGTCAGGGTTTACCTGACATTGAATATATAGTAAAATATATATATAGTAAATATATAGTAAATATATAGTTGTAAGTATAAGTATAAGTATAAGTAACCGTTCTTGATATCCTGTCAACGGTCGCCAACGTCGGGGTGTCTCTCTCTCTACATGGACACCACCCAGTAGTATTAGCGATAACTGTTACTCACCGTTGCCCTGCAGGTCTTCACTGAATCCTCGTGGCGCCACTGTTCGCCAGGAGAGTATCCTAGTCGATCCCCAGCCAGCCTTATAGCCAAAGATGAGTGGGAACACAGTTTGCTCTCTCCCAACCGTGTGCCCGCCCCGACAAGGGCTCTACTACTAACTGCATGGTCGCCAACTGGTGTTTCCCGTGTCCAGTAACACGTCAGTGGTATTGGGGAATTGTGGTACTAATGGCAGAGAGCTTACTCATTAAATCTGGTCTCAGGCAGGTATATGTCTCTAATACTCTCACTCTTTGGAACTGTTCTATAGCAACAAAATATATGGAGGGATAATACAAACGCAAAGGTATTTTGTATTTTACTTGAAACACACAAGGTAATATATCAACAACGAAGAAACAAGTACTTGGCAGTAAGTCACTCTCTCTTCATAAAACTGGGGCTCGTCTAGAGGGTAACACTCCCCCTCCCATCAATGTCATAATCAGCTGAGCGGCCCCCCTCACCGTGTGAATGCTCCTGTACTTGTTTTCCTGGAGTTATGCGCCTTGTTTCTTTAAATTCACAGTAATCTCCATATCTGCAATCAACACAATATTTGCTATAATGACAATAGAACGCAATGAGTCACTTCACTGGTATCAAGCTCAATAAATCGTTTCTACAGCAATAAACATGATAATTCACTGTAAAGGCGTTATACACGACATATTATAATAATGATGATGAATGCAATTGAATCACGGTACTGGCCTTGGACACAGTAATTCCTCTCGAAGGCGATAACACAAATAATTACTGCACGCATGGAAATGTTATTCATCACACCAACATATACATATATAGAGATAAATTCATCAATATCAATAATAATAAGATAAATACTGGGCACACAGCCTAACACCAATAACTGGTACACTTATATATATATATATATATATATATATATATATATATATATATATATATATATATATATATATATATATATATATATATATATATATATATATATATATATATATATTGTGACGATAATCTCCTTCAAGAGATTGAGCCTGCTCTTCCCTCCAAAATTACGTCTTCACAACTATATAAAAGACTATGGAAGAAATGTCAAACAACGACAACAACACCAGCACCAGCAAGGCTTGCCAGGGTGAGCAGAAACGTATGCATCCAGCCACCTGTTCGAACTCCAACCACCAAACTACCCGTTGATCGCTACGGCTCCGCTGATTGGTCGCCGGTCTGGCTGCACCTGCACTCGCCCCCCAATACTACCCGATGTCTGGGGTCGCCCCAACATCAGTCTTCAGAATGTTCCGTGCTTTCGTAGCCAGCACACCTCCCAGCTAGACTCTAGAGTGTACTGAGAGAGGTGGTGGCTTTAAGCCAATATTCCAGCACCTCCCACTTACTGTTGTATTGCACTTCTTGTTATTTTGCCTTAACGTAACTTTTCATTTTGTCATTTAAGTATTCTTATTATTTTGATTCATTGATTTTATTATAAGAATTTGTTTGTGCATTATTTTCATGTTTTGATTTATTTAACGTCATTAAAATTTCATTGTTAAAGTTTTACTTGTGTTTTGTGTGTCTTCTCCTTACCTTACCACAGACGAAGTTCCAGTTTTTTCTATTTTTTTTTATAACTATGTGACGAGGCCATACCCCTAGCCTTAAACAGCCGAACACCAACGCGTTACCGTCACAAGTTTTATGGGGGCCTGTCCTAGGAGCCTCACTCAGGTACTGGTGCCAAGTGGTAATTTATGGTAAGCGTATTTAACTTTGTTAACGTAGCTTTACTATTTTTCATTCAATTTCATTTTTTATAAGGTGCGGTGTATTGTGCATTACGAGAGTAACATATAGTGAAGGTGAGACAACTTTGGATTACGTGGTGACTGTAGGCCTCAGTCATACTCTTAATTGGTCATCTCTCCCTCCTTGTTATTACTCGTATTTACCATCTATGTCCCTTGAATATTTCTCATTCTGACAGATCATCATATTGGTACCCTGGTACTGTGGTCTGCCCCGGGTCAAGAGTACCCAATCTTCTGCAATCTGACTGTAGGAGGACAAAGAGGGCCATAGTTCCTCTAGCTCGAACTTTAGTTGCTGAATTGGGACCTCAGCAGCAGTTCTCGTCACCAGTTGACACCTCGCACCCCTACACGTCAGTCAGAGATGATGATACATACAACGGTAGGGAATTAGCTTATTTTTTCAGAGCACAAAAGTTCGCTAATTCTGTAAGTATCATATTAAATTCAGTAGGAAAAACTTGCTTTATGTCCTATAGAGACTTGGCAAGGTATGCCTACATCCTTGGACTACCAATTTTACTTTTGAAGCATTTAACTGTTTCATTTGTTTTCGAAACTTTGTTTCATTTGTTAGTAGGATTTTCTTGCCCTTATTCTCTTACATGAGTACCGGGTACAAGATTTCCTGCGCCCTTGATTTAATTTAATCATTTAATATCTTTCACTTAACGTTAATTGTTAAAGATCACACAGGATAGGTACCAGTTGCCACGTTGTCCTGTTTCTGACATTTCATTATTGAACATTCGTGTACCTTTATTTGCTAATTTCACCATGTTTCGTCTCCAAACTTTCCGTGCAAATCCAGCAGGTGAAATAGGGACTTTAAGTCGTGCCAAGAGGACTGAACTACAAACTCTTGCACATGAGTATCAACTAGAAGTTCCCTACCAAGCCAACAAAAATGACCTACACAACCTGTTGCTGGATTACTATTTAGAGCAAGGTAAGATAGACTCTGAAACTCATGAAACTTACTATATTGCAGATAAAACTGATTTGGCAACGCTGAAACTCAAACTAGAGCTGGCCAAGATTGAACGTGAGCAGCAAAGGGAAGCCCGCGAACAGCAAAGGGAAGCAGCTGACATACGAAGGGAAGAAATCACCCTCAGAGAACGTGAAGCTGCCTTGAGGAGAGAAGAACACGAACGTGGACTCGCCCTCCAGGAACGTGAGGTTGCACTACTCCAGGAGCGGGAACGAGTACAGCTTGAAACCAAACGACGCGAGTTGGAGATGCAACGCGAACATGACAAGCAACAAGCGACTCTGGCTCTAGAGTGTCGTCAACGGGAATACACGTTGGAAACTTCACACCTCGCTCAACGCCAGCAAGCTACTGCCAATCTTCCCGTCAGTTTTAATATATCACATGCAAGTAAGTTAATGCCATCCTTTGTAGAAGCAGAAGTTGATGTGTTCTTTACCACCTTTGAAACCCTTGCTAATCAACTCAGTTGGCCTGTCGACCAATGGGCCACACTTCTCAGAGTCCATCTTACAGGTAGAGCTGCAGTCACACTCAGTACTTTGGCGTCTGAGAATGACTACTACACTCTGAAACAAGCAGTGTTGGACGCCTACCTCCTCTCTACTGAAAGTTATAGAAGGAAATTTCGTGACCACCTGAAGGCAAGTACCACTACCTTCCTTGAGTTTGCTAACACGAAACGGAGGTATTTCATGAAATGGCTGGAAGCAGCACATGTCTCTACTTTTACAGAACTCGTCAACCTGATGCTTGTTGAAGAATTCTTGAGACGTGTGCCGCCTCCTGTCCGCCTCTACTTAGCAGATAAAGAAGAAACCGACTACCTGAAGTGTGCTAAGTCGGCTGACACTTACAGCCTCATCCACCGGCTGACACCTGAACCATCCTCCAGTAAGAAGTCGTGGTACAGTTACGAGAAGGTGAGCCCCGATCAAGCTGGTTCACAACTGTACTGCAAGTATTGTAGACTCTATGGACATACCATAGACAAGTGTGGTAAGTCTCAATACAAGGGAACCACTGACCAACAACGACCCAAACCAACTCCTCCTAAGTCCGGTAAGCCTGTGATGAATGTTGGTGTTGATGTTAATGATCTTTCTCTTTTCAGTAACCACCTGTATACTGGAACTGTCTCTGCCAACGGTTCAAATCCGGAGGGACGTTTCAAATTGAAGATCTTGAGGGACACAGCGGCTCTACAATCGATCATCTTGAAGTCGGCTGTGCCCAACATAGTCTACACCGGGGAAACGGTCTTCATCACTGACCTCACTGCTACTACTCCATACCCTCTCGCCAGAGTCCACCTGGATTGTCCCTACGTGAACGGGGAAGTCCAAGTCGCCGTCAGGGAAAAGCCTTTTCCCATGCCTGGAGTGCAACTTCTCCTAGGCAACGACTTGGCAGAAGACCTGCAACCAACCAACCTGATCGTCATGGACAAACCCCAGGTGTGTAACTCTGTGCCAAGTAACCCTATTCTTGAGTATGTTCCAGCAGAGGTTCAAGAGAGTGAAGTTTCTCCTCCGGTTCTCGTGACCACCCGTGCACAAGCCGCACGTCCACAGCCAGCTGACTCTACTGCTACCGCTGTCCCTCAAGACCCTCAGAAACTACCCCCGCATCTGACCAAGTTGGAGTTCCGTAAGTTGCAGAGGGAAGATCTTACTTTAACACCATTGTTTTTCCAGGCTGAGACTCAACCCGACAGTATTCCTGGGTTCTTCCTAGAGAACGACTTGCTCTACCGCCGATATAGACCCAGTAAACTGAAGGAGGAGGACGATTGGGCCAACACCGAACAACTTGTGATTCCCACCAGCCTGCGGCCCACTATTCTACACCTGGCCCATGGAGCATTCTCCCACTACGGCTTCAACAAGACTTACCATGGGATTCGCCAAGACTACTACTGGCCAGGTATGGTAAATAACGTCAAACAGTACGTAAAACAGTGTCATACATGTCAGATGGCAGGCAAACCGAACGTCTCCATTCCCAGAGCACCACTGATTCCCATACAGGTGCCTGCGGAACCTTTCCACAGACTCATAATAGACTGTGTTGGTCCTTTACCTCGGACCAGTTCAGGTAACGCCTACATCCTAACCATCCTGTGTCCTACCACCAGATTTCCCATAGCAGTTCCAGTGAAGAACATCACGGCTGCTACGGTTATCAAACATCTACTGAAGATCTTCACTCAATACGGATTTCCCAGGGAGATTCAAAGTGACTGTGGCACCAACTTCACCAGTGATCTCTTCAAAAGAACACTGGAGGAGTTCAACATCAAACAGGTATTGTCCAGCCCCTATCATCCTGCTTCACAGGGTTCTCTTGAACGTAGTCATCAGACCATCAAAGCACTCTTGAAAAAGTTTTGTAGTGAAACCTCAAAGGATTGGGATAAGCAGATTGACCTAATAATGTGTATTTTCAGAAGTCTCCCCAATGAGTCCCTAGGAGTATCTCCTTATGAGATGCTCTACGGCCGTAAGTGCCGTACTCCCCTTAAGGCTTTCAAAGACTCTCTCAGAGATGCCACCTTCAGTGAGCATCAGAATGTGCCCCAGTTTCTTCAAAACCTTCAGCACATTCTAGAGAGAGTCCACCGCTTTGCCCATGATAATCTATTGAAAGCCCAGGTGAGAATGAAGACTCATTACGACCAGACCAGCAAAGTAAGAAAATTCAAGCCGGGAGACTTCGTCCTTGCTTATTTCCCTATCCCAGGTTCACCTTTACAAAACAGATTTTCAGGACCCTACTGCGTCAAAGAGTGCAGGAATAATAATAATTATGTGATAGAGACTCCTGATAGGCGGCGGAAGACCCAGCTGTGCCACGTCAACCTCCTGAAGCAATATAATGGTACTCCTCCCACTGTCTTGACTAATTATTCCACATTCACAGAACCCTACATCCACAGTGAGACCATCCCGGCTTCTTCTCCCGAAAGCACTGACAAGGAGTCGGCGCCTTCTAATTCCAAAATCCTTAATGATCTTCCCAAATGCTTTCAGGATAATATTCGTGCTCCTATGCCCTCTTCTAATTCCACTCTCACCTCGTCAGATCAGCCCTTCATCCTCCATGTCGACGCCAATGGTACCGACGTGGGTGGTGTCGTGATGCAGCAACGAGGCGAGAAGAATACACTTGTCAGCGACTACTGCTACAAGGATCTACGGAACAATTGGCAAGGAGCTACTCTTCCTCATCCTGAAGCTTCAGCACTTCACTCCACACCTGAAAAGTGCTCGGTCCACCATCAATACGGACCACACCACCCTACACCTCCTGCAGCACGCCCACTTCTCATCTCAACGTCTTCTACTATGGGCTTGCTAACTGCAGAAATTCAACCTGGAGACACGCTATACCAAGAGTCTGACAACATCTTAGCCCATGATCTCTCCAGAGTTTATGAAGTAGAAGCAACTCCATCCATTACTCCACCACATAAAGACGTACTTCTTCCAGAACCGCAGGCTTCGGGGGAGAGTTGTGACGATAATCTCCTTCAAGAGATTGAGCCTGCTCTTCCCTCCAAAATTACGTCTTCACAACTATATAAAAGACTATGGAAGAAATGTCAAACAACGACAACAACACCAGCACCAGCAAGGCTTGCCAGGGTGAGCAGAAACGTATGCATCCAGCCACCTGTTCGAACTCCAACCACCAAACTACCCGTTGATCGCTACGGCTCCGCTGATTGGTCGCCGGTCTGGCTGCACCTGCACTCGCCCCCCAATACTACCCGATGTCTGGGGTCGCCCCAACATCAGTCTTCAGAATGTTCCGTGCTTTCGTAGCCAGCACACCTCCCAGCTAGACTCTAGAGTGTACTGAGAGAGGTGGTGGCTTTAAGCCAATATTCCAGCACCTCCCACTTACTGTTGTATTGCACTTCTTGTTATTTTGCCTTAACGTAACTTTTCATTTTGTCATTTAAGTATTCTTATTATTTTGATTCATTGATTTTATTATAAGAATTTGTTTGTGCATTATTTTCATGTTTTGATTTATTTAACGTCATTAAAATTTCATTGTTAAAGTTTTACTTGTGTTTTGTGTGTCTTCTCCTTACCTTACCACAGACGAAGTTCCAGTTTTTTCTATTTTTTTTTATAACTATGTGACGAGGCCATACCCCTAGCCTTAAACAGCCGAACACCAACGCGTTACCGTCACAATATATATATATATATATATATATATATATATATATATATATATATATATATATATATATATATATATATTCTCTGGCATAAGTTATCATATTAACGTCACATGAAAGAAATCATCAACGACACAGTCAACTCTTCAATAATTCCAGGTGCCTGCAAACACCACGTATATAAATAACGTGAGAGATCTGTACAGCCTCATTCTGCACAACTGTGCCTTACTGTGACATAGACATAGGTGAGCCTTGCTCACGACATGAAAGATACTCTGGTTAAATATATAGCTGGCTAAAGGGGAATTGGGAGGGAAACTAGAATCACCTACTTCCACCTCACTGATGTGGACTCGCCCTCCAGTGAGAGTTGAATTGCTGCTCCTGGTCCCGGCTCTCGCCTTGTTGTAGGGAACGCCCCCACACACACACACTGATGCGTTCTCCAGGAACCCAATCAACGTCCCACAATAAACACGTCGTCTCCGTGCTCCGCAGGTCCGTGCTCCTCCACAACGTCTTGCAGGGTTGGAGTCGGTCTCCCGGCCGTCGACTTCTCCTCACAACTACGGCTGCCAACCTACTTCTCGGCTGCAGTCGTCCTGATTCCGAATTACTTTTCTTCTCCCACTGCTTCGCAGTGGATTTGCCCAGCCGCTACGTCGTCACTAAATGGGTGAACTTCCTCAGACGTCACATATGTCACTGTACAGACTTCACTTCTTCTTCTTGCAAAGCACCTGTCCCTGGAGCACTTGTTGCTCAATATTCCATCGATTCCCTCTTCGGTCCACACATGCAATGAAGGAAGACCTCTCAGCATACTTACAGACTACGGGTGACACGTAAAATCCACGGGAGTGGGGTACAACTGTCAAAACTGACAGGACCAACCTTCGCACATCCATCCACCTTGACGTGTCGTGTCAGACTGGTGGCACCAAAGAGACGCGATCTTAGGACCCCCCTGCCTTCGTGACGTCATACTTGCCAGGGGTGATTTTCATTGGCTCCCAGTGCCACGTCACTGTCAGTGACCAATCTGGTGCCACTGACGTCACACAGTTTTGGCAGCAAAACGGAGGGGCCAGTGCCATATTGGCGTCCTAAAGGGCCTATACCACAGGCCAAAATACTTTTCTTTTACGAATTTCTCACCAACGCGAGAACACTACATGCTCCCTCATATATCAAATTGTTGCCCGCAATGTAGAGAACGCTCGGGTAAAGTGGATATGACTCTTACAGCAGGCGTGGGAGAAATATAAGAGGGGGAACACCGTCACATACCCCTCCCCTTAAAATAAGAGTCATATCTGGTTAGTGTATATGGGACAGGGCATCCGCAACCACGTTGTCCTTCCCTCAGATGAGCTTAATTTCCAACCAGTACTCCTGCCGCCAATGCGAGACGCTCCTTACGTATCCGTTGACCGTTCCCACGGTCACTCCAGGTGTCCCTTGTTCCTTCAGCATGGACAGAGGACTTCACACCTCATGTCCATACACCAGCTGGAACGGTACGAAACCTAACGATTCTACCACTGCGTTACATATGGCAAACAACGCAGGGTACACTGCCTCATCCCACTCAGCCCTGCTTTGCGCAGAACACTCTCAAAACGATCTTCAGGGTAGAGTGAAACCTCTCGATCGCCCCTTGCGACTGCGGTCGGTAGGGCGACGACCGAATTTGAGTCACTCCCCAACTTGTCACGGTCTGTCTGAACCATTTGGACTGGAATATACTTCCACAGTCCGTTTGAATTTCCCTGGGCATTCCTACCCAAGAGAAAAATCGTTGCAGCTGCCCGGCTACTCCTCTCGACGTCAAACGCTGCATCGGGACAGCTTCCGGAAATCTCGTCGATGCGCACATGATCGTCATCAGGTAGGTATTTCCTCGCTTCGTCCATGACAACGGTCCCACCCCGTCGACCAACAGACGCTCAAATGCAGGCCCAGATGCAGGAACAGGGACTAACGGGAACTTTGGTATCGCGGGTTGGCTCTTCCCTGCCCTCTGGCAAGGTAAGCACGTCTTACAATAAAGCCTCACATCGGCGTCCATACCTGGCCAGTAGAAATGGTCCCTGATCTTACGCAGCGTCTTGGTCACCCCCAGGTGACCTGCAGAGTCCACAGAGTGCGACAGATCCAACACTGCCGCTCTGCACTGGGCCGGCAACACTACCTGCTGCCTCATGCCTAGAGATTCTTCTCCGGCCTCCATCCTCACAGGCTTCCACTGTCTCATCAGCATTCCGTCCTGTATGTAAAAATGAGTGGCCCTCTCAGGACCAACACGTCTTCCTTTGGCCTCATGAATCAATTCGGGGAACTCTGTGTGCTGCAACTCTCCAAGACGAGTGCGGTCTACCCCAAGAGAACTGGCAAGAGTCACCTGTAACTCACCATCCGGGCTGCCTTCGCCCTCCACTCGTTCTCCGGGTTCCGCGAAGAGGTGATCGACTCCCAGGCTGTCGGACGTCTCCTCTTCAGCCCTATGAGATCCACTCCCTCTGTGTCCGTCGCACTGCCTCGGAATCACAGCGCATACAGGGAACGCCACCGCGGCGATTCCCTTCTCGTCCCCACAGGCGTCTAACACTCTGCCTTTCTCCTTATAGTGCTCTAAGCACTCCTCGCCCTTCATGAGGTTAGGGAGGACACATCCTCCACATGCGTCATTTCCAAGGATGACTTGTGCCTCCATCTTGGGCATTGATGCACAGACCCCCACCACAAGGGTCTGGCAGCCATAATCAGAATTCAGAGTCACCTGGTGTAGGGGCATCCTCACTGGGCCTCCCACAGTGGTCACAACTGCCACCCCCACACTGGTACTCTCGTAACCCTCGGGAAACAGGGTTTTGCTCACCAGGGTAAAATCTGCCCCAGTGTCTCTCAATATCTTCACCAGAATGGGGTCTGCGTCCCCCATCCTTACGGTTCCCTCACACACGAATGGGTGAACTCTTTTCTCCCCACTCAGTACGGGTTCATCCCGCACACTCTCGGCCATCTGGTCCTCGACCCTCACGAAAGCAACGTTCCCCCGCTGCTTAGGGCGTTTGCATTCCCGCGCGACGTGTCCGAATACTCCACAGTTGTAGCAGCGGATCCTTCTTCTTCTGTGGATCTTCCTCGCACCTTCCGTCGTCTCCTTCGTCGCAGCAACAGCTCCTGAACTCTCAGCTAGGGAATTCTTTACTGGCTCCACAGCACTCTTTGATCCTCTACTGTCTCCACTCGAGAGGTGGGACTTGGGAGAACTCTCTCCCGTCCTCCATCCGTCCCTCCTTCTATAACTTCTACCATATCCAGAGTATAAGGGCAGTTGGTGCTGTCCCTCTCGGCGTGGTCATAAGGCTTCTTCCAGCATGTCAGCTCTGTCGGCCGCGGCCCTCAGGTCCTTTATGTCCGCCTCCTTTACTCTAACCCTGATCTCAGGAGAGCGCACGGACATAAACTTCTACATGACCATTAGCCTCTTGACATCTTCAGCCGACTTCACTCCTTCGGATTCCAGCCACTTCAGGAACTTTCTCTCCATGTCCCTCGCCGTCTCCGCATAAGATTTTCCTGACGAACGGGTACATTCCCTGAATCTCTTCCTGTAACATTCCGGCATTAGCTTGAAAGAGTGAAGCACAGCCCTCTTTACAGCATCGTAGTTGGTGCACTCCCTGAGGTCGAGCATGTTGTAGGCTTTGCGAGCTTCAACGGTGAGCCTACTCTGAACCAGCCCGCCCCACTCTGCCATCGGCCACTTCTTCAAGGTAACTACTCTCTCGAAGTGGTCGAAGAAGCCCTCAGCTTCATTAGGCATGAAGACTGGCAAATCTCGCTCTCTCACTCGGCGGTCTTCCTGCTGGGGTGGTGCAGGTGGGGCTAGCCCTAGTTCAGCCCGCTTCAGCTCGACCTCTTTGTTAGCTTCTACCTCTTGCTGTTTCAGCCTAGCTTCTAGCTCGCGCTCCTCTCGTCTTAGTTGTGCCTCATGCTCACGCTCTTCCTTGCGCAGCTGTGCCTCTCGCTCTTCTCGTTTCAGCTGTGCTCCTGCTTCTCGCTCTTCTCGTTTCAGCTGTGCTTCTGCTTCTTGCTCTTCCTTGCGCAGCTGCGCCTCCAGCTGCAGCTTCAAAATCTCCAGCTTGACGCTGCGCCTGCTGCCACTGGATCCCCTACTGCTCCCACCAATGCTCAGATGTTCTCCCACACTGGCAGGTGTCTGTGGCCGTTCCTCCCCCAAAGCTTCATCGCGTGCCCTGAGCTGTGCCATGATCTCCAGCCTTCTCTCTCCCACTTTGGAAGATCTCAATTTTATCCCAAAGTGGTCGGCTATCGATTGCAGCTGTGCCTTGGTGCAATCCTCCAGCACCTGCTCATCCCTTGTGTCAATGAACCTTGCTACCTTATCATCCTCCATCTTGTGCTACGAGTGATAATCTGTACCTGATACCTAATACCACTGTAACGTACCACAATTGCAACCTTTATCTTGATCGTTATCCTGATCGATATTCTGGCAAGGTCGCCAATGTCGGGGTACGCGAGGTAAGTAACAGTATACAAGATATCCTAAGTACTTAATCCTGGCAAGGTCGGCAATGTCGGGGAACGTCCTGTAAGCGAGTAACGGTATACACTAGATCTTTATCCCAGACACCTGGCAAGATCGCCAATGTCAGGGTTTACCTTAGTTGTAAGTATAAGTATAAGTATAAGTAACCGTTCTTGATATCCTGTCAACGGTCGCCAACGTCGGGGTGTCTCTCTACATGGACACCACCCAGTAGTATTAGCGATAACTGTTACTCACCGTAGCCCTGCGGGTCTTCACTCAATCCTCGCGGCGCCACTGTTTGCCAGGAGAGTATCCCAGTCGATCATCAGCCAGCCTTATAGCCAAAGATGAGTGGGAACACAGTTTGCTCTCTCCCAACCGTGTGCCCGCCCCGACAAGGGCTCTACTACTAACTGCAAGGTCGCCAACTGGTGTTTCCCGTGTACAGTAACACGTCAGTGGTATTAAGGAATTGTGGTACTAATGGCAAAGCTTACTCATTAAATCTGGTCTCAGGCAGGTATATGTCTCTAATACTCTCACTCTTTGGAACTGTTCTATAGCAACAAGATATATGGAGGGATAATACAAACGCAAAGGTATTTTGTATTTTACTTAAAACACACAAGATAATATATCAACAACGAAGCAATAAGTACTCGGCAGTAAGTCACTCTCTCTTCATAAAACTGGGGCTCGTCTAGAGGGTAACACTCCCCCTCCCATCAATGTCATAATCAGCTGAGCGGCCCCCCTCACTGTGTGAATGCTCCAATATTTGTTTTCCTGGCATTATGTGCCTTGTTTCTTTAAATTCACAGTAATCTCTATATTTGCAATCAACACAATATTTGCTATAATGACAATAGAACGCAATGAGTCACTTCACTGGTCTTAAGCTCAATAAATCGTTTCTACAGCAATAAACATGATAATTCACTGTAAAGGCGTTATACACGACACTTTATAATAATGATGATGAATGCAATTGAATCACGGTACTGGCCTTGGACACAGTAATTCCTCTCGAAGGCAATAACACAATTAATCACTGCACGCATGGAAATGTTATTCATCAGACCAACATATACATATATAGAGATAAATTCATCAATATCAATAATAATAAGATAAATACTGGGCACACAGCCTAACACCAATAACTGGTACACTTATATATATATATATATTCTCTGGCATAAGTTATCATATTAATGTCACATGAAAGAAATCATCAACGACACAGTCAACTCTTCAATAATTCCAGGTGCCTGCACACACCACGTATATAAATATCGTGAGAGCTCTGTACAGCCTCACTCTGCACAACTGTGCCTTACTGTGACATAAACATTTATTTATTTATTTATTTATTTATTTATTTATTTATTTATTTATTTATTTATGCATATACAAGAATGTACATTGGGAATGTGAGGATACATAATATGGTAATTACAGTCTTGTAAAGCCACTAGTACGCGCAGCGTTTCTGGCAGGTCCTTAATCTAAGAAAATTTTAAGGAGGTAAATACTTGCAAAATTTATAGACAAAAAAATGATAACAGTTACATGGAATGAAAAAAAGAAAATGAGAGAAAATTGTAGGTACAGTAAATTAAAGCACATAGGTAGCTAAGATTGATTGCAATGACAGCTTGAATGGTAGTTGACAAAAATTGGTAGGTACAATACAGCAGAAACAATATGAGATTGATTGCAGTGACAGCTTGAATGGTAGTTGACAAAAATTGGTAGTCACAATACAGCATATGGCTAGCACACAAAAGAAGACAGCAATGAACACAATGATAAGGTTGTTTGATACTACATAAAAATTAGGAGATTGGATAACACTAGGTACAGAGCAAATTTAAAGCTCAGTGTAGGAAACAACGAAGATGAAATTAGGTACTTTTTGGTTTTGCTTTTGAATAAGGCAAAAGTTTTACAGTTTTTCAATTCACTAGGGAGTGAGTTCCATAGACTAGGTCCCTTAATTTGCATAGAGTGTTTACACAGATTAAGTTTGACCCTGGGGATATCAAAGAGATATTTATTTCTGGTGTGGTGATAATGGGTCCTATTACATCTGTCCAGGGAGAGTTTCAGAGCATGGTTTGCATTTAAGAACAGGGTTTTGTAAATGTAGTTGACACAAGAGAATGTGTGGAGGGAGTTAATATTTAGCAAGTTTAGGGATTTAAACAAGGGAGCTGAGTGTTGCCTGAAAGCAGAGTTAGTTATTATTCTGATAGCAGATTTTTGCTGTGTGATGATGGGCTTAAGGTGGTTTGCAGTGGTAGACCCCCATGCACAGATACCATAATTAAGATAGGGGTAGATTAGTGCATAATATAGTGAGAGGAGAGCAGAGTTAGGAACATAATATCTGATTTTGGAGAGTATACCAACTGTTTTAGAGACTTTCTTAGTTATGTGTTGAATGTGGGTGCTGAAGTTGAGTCTCTTGTCTAGGAATAGGCCAAGAAACTTGCCATCATTTTTATTACTGATGTTAATGTTGTCTATCTGTAGCTGAATTGCATTTGATGATTTGCTTCCAAATAAGATGTAGTAAGTCTTTTCGATGTTTAATGTTAGTTTGTTTGTTGACATCCATAAGTGGACTTTTTTAAATTCATTATTCACAACATTATTTAGTGTATGTGGGTTGAGGTTTGAATAGATAAGAGTAGTATCGTCAGCAAACAATATAGGTTTGAGAATATTAGAGACATTAGGCAGATCGTTTATATATATAAGAAATAGAAGAGGTCCTAAGATACTGCCCTGTGGCACTCCAACGGTAATTGGTAGAGTGGAAGAAGTTGTATCATTGATGGTTACATATTGGTGTGTCACTAAGATAGGATCGGATGTAGTCAAGGGCAAGGCCTCGGATTCCATAATGCTGGAGTTTAAGTAAGAGGTAGTTGTTATTAACAGTATCAAAGGCTTTTCTTAGGTCAATGAAGAGTCCAATCGGAAACTCATTTTTGTCAAGGACTGAGTAGATAACGTCAAGGAGACTAATGATTGCATCGTTGGTGCTCTTTTGGGACTGGAAGCCAAACTGGTAGGGGCTGAGTATGTCGAATTTTGCGAGGTAGGAATAGAGCTGTTTGTAAATAATTTTTTTTTAATATTTTTGCTAGAATAGGTAGATTTGATATTGGTCTATAATTGTTTATGTCCGCCGGATTGCCTCCTTTATGGACTGGCGTTACTCTTGCTTTTTTGAGGATATCAGGGAAGGTGTTACACTCTATAGATTTGTTGAACAGTAGTGCTATGGGTGGGGCAAGGGCATGGGAGGCTCTCTTGTACACAATAGACGGAATTTCACTGGTGTTCCCTGCCTTGGTTTTTAGAGAGTGTATGATGGACACAACATCTGCCGGGCTGATTGGTGAAAGGAGAAGAGAGTTTGGATAGCTGCCTGAGAGACATGTGTTAATATGTTTCTGAGTCTGTGGGATTCTACTGGCAAGATTATCACCAACCGATGAAAAGAAACTATTAAATTCATTTGCCATTTCTAAATCAGTTGACGGTATATCCCCATCCTTGTAGAGTTTTATTTGGTTATGTGAGTGTTGTTTAGTTCCTAGGATACTAGAGATTGTTTTCCAAGTGCTTTTCATGTTGCCTTTTGCTTCATTGAATCTATTCACATAATATGCAAGTTTTGCCTTTCTTATGATACTGGTAAGCATTGATGAGTACCTTTTAGCTACTTCCTTTGAAACTAGGCCAATCCTAACTTTCTTTTCATATTCATGTTTCTTGTTGATTGAGTTGAGAATGCCACTTGTGAGCCATGGATTGTTTAATCTTTTGTCAGTTACTTGCTTGGTAAGAAGGGGACAATGAAGGTTGTAGAGGCTTAGAGTTTTGGAGAGGAAGAGGTTAGCTAATGAATTTATATCATGGGTATTATTGAATTCAGAATCCCAGTTAATATTGTGAAGTGCATTTGTAAGATTGCCTAAAGCTGATTCACTGTGTAGCCTAAATGAAAGTTTCTTGCTTTTTGGTGGTGTTATGTCCATGTTCGCTATGAGAAAGGTAGGATAGTGGTCAGTTGTTCTGTCGTAGATTATACCAGATACAAGGGGAGCTGTTATGTTTGTCCATATGTGGTCCAAGGTAGTGGCTGATGTTTGAGTGACTCGGGTAGGTTTGGTGATTGTGGGGATTAGCATACAGGAGTTCATGCTGTTAAGGAAATAGTCAATTTGAGGGCAATTTTGTTGACCCAGGTCAATATTAAAGTCTCCTCCCAGAATGATGTGGTTTTTGTTGAGATTGTTGTTTATAATAAGATTCCTTAGGTTGTCTGAGAAAGAAGCTATGTTAGTATTGGGAAATCTATAGATGGCTCCAATAGTCAAAGAGGATTTAAGGGATTTAATTGTAAACTGAGCAAAAGTATATTCACAATAGTCATCTCTGTCACTAATAACACTGTTGCAGATAAACATATCTCGGTAATATATAGCTGTGCCACCACCTTTTTTATTAGGCCTACAGTTATGAATGACTTTATAACCAGCTAAGTTGTAGAGTTGGGTATAGTCTTTATTTAGCCAAGTTTCTGTTAAAATAATGAACGATAAGTTAGTACCTAGTGCTGTGAGTAATGCATTTAAATCGTCAAAATGTTTACCAAGTGATCTAACATTTTGGTTGTAAACTGATAGACAGGTGCTATTTTGGAGTTTGTTTTTAGCCTGGTGTGCTATGAAATACTTGCAATAATGATGATCAATGTGCTGGTTGGTATAGATATGAGACAGAAGATTTTGGTCAGGATCAATATCAGTGTGCATAGAGATGCAGAGGGATCACGATACAAGATACACGATAAAGCAAAACACAAGAATAAAAGCAAATACAATAAAATAGTAACAATTTAGAAGTAAAATAAAGATCCAATAGTTAGCCAGGGGGGACACAGAAGTTACAGAAAATAAAAAACAAAAAATCAGTAGAGACTGACAATATAAATGTAAAATAAAAAGTAATAAGAAAAATAATAATCATAAAAAAAATGATCTTGAAGATAATTAGCTTAGTAATGGTTAATTAAAATCCTATAATTGGTATGAACCTAAGAAAACAGTGAGCTCAAATAGATAATTCCGAGAGAAAAAAAAAGAAAAGAAAAAAAAGATGACATGTAAATCTAATTAAATCTTGAAATTTACTCTAATATAAATCTAAGTGTAAAAATAAACAGAGTGAGAATATATTCATGTGGAAGATTTTACTAAGATACTGAGGTAGATGCTTATATAAACAATTATACTGTTAATTAATTCCAATAAATGATTACAAGAAACAAATACCAAGTTACTTTAAGTAACAGGGTAATAAAAAGCCCTAGGTTTAGTGACAAGGGGATTAACTAAGACCAAATAATTAAGAGTATAAAACAGGCAAAGATGACAAACAAAAAAATAAAATAAAAATAAAAATAAAAACCTTTGGAAAGGAAAGGCAGAGCTTAAGTACACTTTGGTTGTATGTGAGACTACAAATTATGTTCTGGTTATTCAGCTGATATCCCACAGTCATCCAGGAAAGAAGTGAGGTGTGCCTCAGTGGTTATGACATAAGTTTTTCCAGAGTCAGTCTTCCTAGCTATTATTTTACCATCGCGCACAAAACAATGTTTAATACCAGTGCCGGATCTTTTGCAGATTCCACGTAGTTTAAATAAGAGATTTTGTCTGAATCTGGTTAGACATTCGTTCACATAAACATTGGATTTCCTAGCGACTGCAGCAGTGATAAGGTCTGACTTGCGGGAGCAGCTATCTAACTTCACACGAATCTTCCTGTTATTTGTACCAGATGATTTCGTACCCACTCTATAAGCTGACTTAATGTCTCTTGCTTCGATTGAATAATTCAACTTAGTACGCAATTCCTGGATCACGATGGCAGTACAGTCTTCTCGGTCAGTTTCATGGGGAAAATCATGTGATGAGATGATGGCTCACATAGGTGAGCCTTGCTCACGACATGAAAGATACTCTGGTTAAATATCTAGCTGACTAAAGGGGAATTGGGAGGGAAACTAGAATCACCTACTTCCACCTCACTGATGTGGACTCGCCCTCCAGTGAGAGTTGAATTGCTGCTCCTGGTCCCGGCTCTCGTCTCGTTGTAGGGAACGCCCCCACACACACACTGATGCGTTCTCCAGGAACCCAATCAACGTCCCACAGTAAACACGTCGTCTCCGTGCTCTGTTCTCAGCAGGTCCGTGCTCCTCCTCAACGTCTTGCAGGGTTGGAGTCGGTCTCCGTTTTGAGATTGGACGGTGGAGGGGGGGGAGGGGAGGGAAGAAAGGAATGGTGCCCAGTAGCTAAATGATCCCCACCCACTTATGACTGTGACAGTGGCCTAAGAATACGGTACACAAAGGCGATATTAATAGGATATTTAAAATTTTGGTGGAATAGAACATACAAAAAATGTAAATAAAAATTACCCATTAAATCACACACACGACCATATATATATGTGTGTGTGTGTGTGTGTATGTGTGTGTGTTTTGGGGGGCGTAAGGAGGTAGAGAAAGATATTAAAACTATTAATTCTTAAATATAATCGCTTTGTGATGTGAAATATTTTAAAATTACGATTTCATTACCAATATACAATTCAATAAAACCATTTAATTACTTATTCTAATTTATAAACGTTTATAAATTTTACTAAAAAATTTTACTCTCTTCATTTTTTGTTAAAAAATATAATTTATATGTAAAGAAACTTTATGTTTTACAATTTAAACATTAATATACAAAAAAAATTGAGTATACATTACACACACAAAATCTAACAGTGGGTAGGGATCATATAACTACGGTGGTCGTCACTGTTGTTAATGTCGTGGACATTTAGCTACTGTGTACCGTGTTCTGAGGCCAGTTGTCAAAAAGCTAACCATTTAACAGGTGTTTCTTATTTTTAGTGTTTTGGTCAAGTGGCCACAGAGCAGTAAGCCTAGAGCCAGCAGGTGGCCATAGAGCAGTAAGCCTAGGGCCAGCAGGTGGCCATAGAGCACTAACCCTAGAGCCAGCAGGTGGCCACAGACCAGTAAGCCTAGAGCAGCAGGTGGCCACAGAGCACTAAGCCTAGAGCCAACAGGTGGCCACAGAGCAGTAAGCCTAGAGCCAGCAGGTGGCCATAGAGCACTAAGCCTAGAGCCAGCAGGTGGCCACAGAGCACTAAGCCTAGAGCCAGCAGGTGGCCACAGAGCAGCAAGCCTAGAGCCAGCAGGTGGCCACAGAGCAGTAAGCCTAGAGCCAGCAGGTGGCCACAGAGCAGCAAGCCTAGAGCCAGCAGGTGGCCATAGAGCAGTAAGCCTAGGGCCAGCAGGTGGTCACAGAGCACTAAGCCTAGAGCCAGCAGGTGGCCACAGAGCACTAAGCCTAGAGCCAGCAGGTGGCCACAGAGCAGCAAGCCTAGAGCCAGCAGGTGGCCACAGAGCACTAAGCCTAGAGTCAGCAGGTGGCCACAGAGCACTAAGCCTAGAGCCAGCAGGTGGCCACAGAGCACTAAGCCTAGAGCCAGCAGGTGGCCACAGAGCAGCAAGCCTAGAGCCAGCAGGTGGCCACAGAGCACTAAGCCTAGAGTCAGCAGGTGGCCACAGAGCAGTAAGCCTAGAGCCAGCAGGTGGCCACAGAGCAGTAAGCCTAGAGCCAGCAGGTGGCCACAGAGCAGTAAGCCTAGATATACGAGCCAGCAGGTGGCCACAGAGCAGCAAGCCTAGAGCCAGCAGGTGGCCACAGAGCACTAAGCCTAGAGCCAGCAGGTGGCCACAGAGCACTAAGCCTAGGGCCAGCAGGTGACCACAGAACAGTAATCCTAGAGTCAGCAGGTGGCCACAGAGCACTAAGCCTAGAGCCAACAGGTGGCCACGTTCTATTAGGAGGACGGCTTGACACGCTACCCAGGGGAAAATGGCTGTAATGTTACAGTGTATTATGTAATGAGGTTGGTGTCAGGCTCTGTATTTTAATGAATTATTTCCGTTAAACACGACGGTGCAAAGTAGAACAACTTCACAGCACTCAGTGACACATATAAGGTCACGTGACCAAGTACTGACAGTGAGAGGAGACCAGTGACATCATGAACTAAGCAGGACCCCCCAGTGACGTCATGCACTAAGCAGGGGCCCCAAGTGTCGTCATGCACTAAGCAGGACTCCAGTGACGTCATGTACTAAGCAGGACCCCAGTGACGTCATGTACTAAGCAGGACCCCAGTGACGTCATGCACTAAACAGGACCCCAGTGAAGTCATGCACTAAGCAGGACCCTGTGACGGTGTTCTCCCCCCCCCTTATATTTCTCCCACGCCAGCTGTAAGAGTCATATCTACTTTACCCGAACGTTCTCTGCTTTTCAGAGAACAATTTGACATATGTGGGAGCATGAGGTGTTCTCGCATAGGAGAAAAATTAACTACAGAAGAGTATTTTGGCCAGTGGCTTAGAGTTTTGGACTTTTGGACGCCAAGATGGCGCCGACTCCTACGTTTTCGCGCCAAAATGTTATGACGTCAGTGGCACCCGATTTGCCAAGAACGATGACGTGGTACAGGGAGCCAATGAGAAACGCCCCTGGCAAGTGTGACGTCACGAGTGGAGGTAGGTCCGGGCCATGCACCTCCCGTGGCGCTAGGAGTTAGATACAACACGTCGTCAAAGGCGGACATGCGATAGGGGGGGGTCCTGTCAGTCTGACAGTATTCGCCCCTCTCCGGTGAATATACGCATCACCAGTGGTCTGCGAGCATCCTGTGAGGTCTTCCTGAACTCCGTGAGGCGGACAGAAGAAGGAATTGATGGGAAACGAGCAACAAGTGCTCCAGTGACAGGTGCTTAGCAAGAGTGAAGCCTGGGCAGTGACGTCAAGGACGACTGTACAGTTTCACCAGTCGGGTGATGACGTAGCGGCTGGGCCAGTTCACCGTGAGGAAGAAGAAGAACAAACTAGCTGGGAACCCGAATGACTGCAGCCAGGAGTAAGGACTGCAGACGTAGTTGTGAGGAGGAGGCGACGGCCAGGAGACCGACTCCTACCACTCCAACTCTTCAAGAGGTTGTGGAGGAGCACGGAGCCTGCAGAGAGAAGCAGTACAGAGAAAACGCGCTTTTTGGGTGTTGGTTGAGGTCCTGGGAAGAGCATCAGTGCCTGTGGGGGTGTTCCCTACAGCAAGTCGTGAGCCGGGACCAGGAGGTTCAATTCAACCCTCAACAGAGGACGAGTCCACATCATTTAGTATCTCCACACCTGTTGCTAGTATCTCCACACCTGTTACTAGCACCACACACCTGTTGCTAGTATCTCCACACCTGTTACTAGCACCCCACACCTGTTGTTACTAGCACCCCACACCTGTTGTTACTAGCACCCCACACCTGTTGCTAGTATCTTCACACCTGTTACTAGCACCCCCACACCTGTTGCTAGTGTCTCCACACCTGTTGCTAGCGCCTTACGATTGGTAAGAGTACTCCCACACACCTGACCTCCAGCACCCCCTTCCCCCCTACCCCACACACACACACACACACACACACACACACACACACACACACACACACACACACACACACACACACATGGGAGATTAAATTCTTCATGAGTCAGAGAGAGAAATTATTCCAAGATCGAACGCGAACAACAAAGAGAAGCCCTCGAGCAACAAAGGGAAGCAGCTGCCATACGAAAAGAAGAACAAGAACGTGAGATTGCAATACTCCGTGAACGTGAACGAATACAGCTTGAAACAAAACAACGCCAATTGGAGATGCAACGCGAACATGACAAACAACAAGCAGCTCTGGCTATGGAATGTCGTCAACGAGAATTCGCGTTGGAAACTACACACCTCACTCAACGCCAGCAAGATACTGCCAATCTTCCCGTCAGTTTCAATATATCACATGCAAGTAAGTTAATGCCACCATTCGTAGAGACAGAAGTTGATGTGTTTTTTACCACCTTTGAAACCCTTGCTAATCAACTTAGTTGGCCTGCCGACCAATGGGCAACCCTTCTCAGAGTACATCTCACAGGTATAGCTGCAGTTACACTCAGTACTTTGGCGACTGAGAATGACTACCAGACTCTGAAACAAGCAGTGTTGGACGCCTACCTTCTCTCCACTGAAAGTTATCGAAGGAAATTCCGTGACCACCTGAAGGCAAGTACCACTACCTTTCTCGAATTTGCTAATACCAAAAGGAGATATTTTATGAAATGGCTGGAAGCAGCACATGTCTCTACCTTTGCAGAACTCGTCAACCTCATGCTAGTTGAAGAATTCTTGAGGCGTGTGCCGCCTCCTGTCCGCCTATATTTAGCAGATAAAGAAGAGACCGACTACCTAAAGTGTGCTAAGTCGGCTGACACTTACAGCCTCATCCACCGGCTGACACCAGAACCATCTTCCAGTAAGAAGTCTTGGTACAGTTACGAGAAAGTGAGTACCGATCAAGCTGGCTCACAATTGTACTGTAAGTATTGTAGACTCTATGGACATACCATAGATAAATGTGGTAAGTCTCAATACAAAGGAAATACTGAATTACCTAAACCCAAACAGACTCCTCCTAAGTCCGGTAAGCCTGTGATGAATGTTGGTGTTCATGTTAATGATCTTTCTCTTTTCAGTAAACACCTGTATACTGGAACTGTCTCTACCAACGGCTCAAATCCGGAGGGACGTTTCAAACTGAAGATCTTGAGGGACACAGCGGCTCTTCAATCAATTGTTTTGAAATCAGCTGTGCCCAATATCGCCTACACCGGAGAAACTGTCTTCATCACTGACCTCACTGCTACCACTCCTTATCCTCTCGCCAGAGTCCACCTGGATTGTTCCTTCGTGACCGGAGAAGTCCAAGTCGCCGTCAGGGAAAAGCCTTTTCCCATGCCTGGAGTGCAACTTCTCCTGGGCAACGACTTGGCAGAAGACCTGCAACCGACCAACCTAATCGTCATGGACCAACCCCAGGTGTGTACCTCTGTAATGGATAATGCCATCTTTGAGTATGTTCCAGCAAAGGTTCAAGAGAGTGATGAAGTTTCTCCTCCGGTTTTAGTGACCACCCGTGCTCAAGCTGCACGACCACAGCCAGCTGACTCTACTGATACCGCTGTCCCTCAAGACCCTCAGAAACTACCCCCGAATCTGACCAAGTTGGAGTTCCGTAAGTTACAGAGGGAAGATCTTACCTTGATACCATTATTTTTCCAGGCTGTGACTCAACCTGACAGTATTCCTGGGTTCTTCCTAGAGAACGAGTTGCTCTACCGCAGATATAGACCCAGTAAACTGAAGGAGGAGGACGATTGGGCCAACGTCGAACAACTAGTGATTCCTGTCAGCCTGCGGCCCACTATTCTACACCTGGCCCACGGAGCACTCTCCCACTACGGATTTAACAAGACCTACCATGGACTCCGTCAACACTACTACTGGCCAGGTATGGTAAATAGCGTCAAACAGTACGTCAAACAATGTCATACATGTCAGATGGCAGGTAAACCGAACATCTCTATTCCCAAAGCACCACTGACTCCCATACAGGTGCCTGCGGAACCTTTCCACAGACTTATTATAGACTGTGTTGGTCCTTTACCTCGGACCAGTTCAGGTAAACGCCTATATCTTAACCATCCTGTGGCCTACCACCAGATTCCCCATAGCAGTTCCAGTAAAGAACATTACGGCTGCTACGGTTGTGAAACACTTATTGAAGATCTTCACCCAGTATGGATTTCCAAGGGAGGTTCAGAGTGACTGTGGCACCAACTTCACCAGTGATCTCTTCAAGAGGACACTGGAAGAGTTCAACATCAAACAGGTATTGTCCAGCCCCTATCATCCTGCTTCACAGGGTTCTCTTGAGCGTAGTCATCAGACAATTAAAGCACTCCTGAAGAAGTTTTGTAATGAAACCTCTAAGGATTGGGATAAGCAAATTGACCTGATAATGTGTATCTTTAGAAGTCTTCCCAATGAGTCTCTAGGAGTATCTCCTTATGAGATGCTCTATGGACGTAAGTGCCGTACTCCTCTCAAAGCTTTCAAAGACTCTCTACGTGATGCCACCTTCAGTGAGCATCAGAATGTGCCCCAGTTTCTTCAAAACCTACAACACATTCTAGAGAGGGTCCACAGTTTTGCCCAAGATAATCTATTGAAAGCACAAGAGAGGATGAAGACTCATTACGACCAGACCAGCAAAGTAAGGAAATTTAAACCGGGAGACTTCGTGCTTGCTTATTTCCCTATCCCAGGTTCTCCTTTGCAAAACAGGTTTTCAGGACTTTATCGCATCAAGGAGTGCAGAAACCACCACAACTACGTTCTAGAGACTCCAGATAGGCGGCGGAAGACCCAGTTGTGCCACGTCAACCTCCTGAAGCTATATAACGGTACTCCTCCCACTGTCATGATAACCTACTCTTCCTTTAAAGAGCCATACATCCACAGTGAGACCTTCCCTGCTTCTCCTCCCGTAAGCACTGAAACGGAGTCAGCGCTTTCTAATTCGGAAATCCTAACTGATCTTCACAATTATTTTCAGGACAATCATACTTCCACCCTAAATTATGTCAATTTTCAATTAGGGACAAAAAATGCTAAAATCTTCAGTGTCCGGAATTCCACGTGAGAGGTACACAGCGTTATAGACGGAAAGATCAATATGACACTACTGGAAATTTTTAGAGGAAGGCAGAAACAGAGTAGTAAATATAAGAGAGAGGAGAGTCAGATGGAACCACTAAAGGATTACAGAGGGGAAGGGAGATACCCACAAGACTGGAATACAAACTATCAACAAGCACACAGGTGCTACACCACACAACACCCGTCCTACTACCAAAACTGGACGAATCACTTCCAAAACAACACACCCTGGACGCAAACACAGTGGCCGCCTTACCAGAGCCTAAGATATTAACACCAAGTAAGGCATCCAGCACTTCCACTAACACGATAACATCATTTATATTTGCCAACATCCATGGTATAAAAACACGCAAATCCAACAAAGTTCACTTTATTGATGGTCTCCTTCATGAGGCAAATGCAGTGTTTGCAGCCCTAACAGAAACCCACACAAAAGACTACCACGATGGTGAAATATGGATCTCAGAGTACAATCTTTTCAGATGTGATAGGAAACACCGGCTTCAGGGTGGGGTCAGCCTCTACATCAAAGACACACTCATCTGTACTGAGCTGCTAAACACCTCAAATGATATGGTGGAAGTGCTGATAATCAAAATAGAGATTCTAAATGTAGTTATTGTCCTTGTATATATGTCACCGGAGGCAAACCCTCAGCAGTTTAAAGACCAAGTAATGAAAATAGAACACTGCTTGGAAAACCTCACTAATCCAGCTCCGAACATCATCCTGCTTGGGGATTTTAATCTACGGCACCTGAAATGGAAGCACCTGGCTAATACAGTAATATCAGAAAGAATACCAGGAAGTAGAATAAATGATCAGGCACATGCAAATAACTTGCTACGGATGTGCGACAGGTTTGCCTTAAACCAGCAAATAGTAGAACCAACTAGGAAGGAGAACACGCTGGACCTCATTTTCACTAATAATGATGAATTGATCAGGAACATAATGATTACAAATACCTGTTACTCAGATCACAACTTAATTGAAGTTATGACAACCATGGGGAGTAGACCTTCAAAACCAGACCAGATTCCGGTGGAGGAGATTTCAGCAAATTCAACTTC
This sequence comes from Procambarus clarkii, assembly GCF_040958095.1. Lineage (NCBI taxonomy): Eukaryota > Metazoa > Arthropoda > Malacostraca > Decapoda > Cambaridae > Procambarus > Procambarus clarkii. The sequence goes on along the minus strand of NC_091208.1, from coordinate 11,651,119 downwards.
AATAATAAACAGATAAACTGGGAGCAAATAAACCAGGATTTCACAGAAATAAACTGGGAAGAACAGCTAGAAAATGCAAACCTGAACCAGTGCCTGGAAAAAATAAGCTCAGTAGCACTAGAAATATGTTCAAACCGCATACCCCTAAGAAAAAAGAGAAAGAGATGCAGATTGGAACGGGAACGTCGTTCCCTATATAGGCGAAGAAAACGAATCGCGGAACAACTTGAGAGTCGCACCTTATCTCAAGAACGGCGAGAAGGTTAGGTAGAGAAATAGAAACAATTGAACTCAAGCTACAAGAATCATACAAACCCAGGAGAGGCAGAGAGAGCAAAAGGCCATCAGTGAAATAGAGAGAAATCCGAAATATTTTTTCTCCTATGCAAAATCAAGATAAAAAACCACATCTAGTATTGGGCCCCTGCGAAAGGGAGATGGAACTTTCACCGATGACAACAAAGAAATGAGCGAGCTACTGAGGAAGCAGTACGACTCTGTTTTCAGTGAGCCATTAAACGCACTAAAGATTGATAACCCAAATGAATTTTTCATGGATATGATACCAACATCAAATCATATGTCAGACGTCACCCTATCCCCACTAGTTTTTGAAGAAGCCATAAACAGTATATGCCTATGCACCCTGCACCAGGCCCGGATTCTTAGAACTCCATATTCATCAAGAACTGTAAAAACCACTATCGCAGGCCCTCCACATTCTGTGGAGACAAAGCCTAGATACTGGTGTTATTCCTGATATACTAAAAACAGCAGAGATAGCACCACTTCATAAAGGAGGAAATAAGGCAGAGGCAAAAAATTACAGACCGATAGCACTAACATCTCACATTATAAAAATTTTTGAGAGAGTGCTAAGAAGTAAGATCACAAAATACATGGAATCACAGCATCTCCATAACCCCGGACAACACGGTTTCATAACAGGGCGCTCTTGCCTGTCGCAGTTGCTGGACCACTATGATATGGCATTATTATTATTATTATTTTTTGCGATATATACAAGAGTTGTTACATTCTTGTACAGCCACTAGTACGCGTAGCGTTTCGGGCAGGTCCCTGGAATACGATCCCCGCTGCGAAGATCGTTTTTTCATCCAAGTACACATTTTACTGTTGCGTTAAACAGAGGCTACAGTTAAGGAATTGCGCCCAGTAAATCCTCCCCGGCCAGGATACGAACCCATGACATAGCGCTCGCGGAACGCCAGGCGAGTGTCCTTACCACTACACCACGGAGACTGGTGCTAGATGATGGTGCTGATTAGATGCTATGCCTGATTAGATGCTATGGAAGACAAACAGAACGCTGATGTAATTTACACAGATTTCGCAAAAGCTTTTGATAAATGTGATCATGGCGTTATTGCACATAAAATGCGTTCAAAAGGAATTACCGGAAAAATAGGCAGATGGATCTACAATTTCCTGACCAACAGAACCCAATGTGTAATAGTCAACAAAATAAAATCCAGCCCATCAACCGTGAAGAGCTCAGTACCCCAGGGCACTGTGCTTGCTCCAGTACTTTTTTCTCATCCTCATATCGGACATAGACAAGAACACAACTTATAGCACTGTATCATCCTTTGCAGATGACACTAGGATCTTCATGAGAGTAGGCAACATAGAGGACGCGGCAAACCTCCAGTCAGATGTAGATCAGGTCTTTCTATGGGCTACAGAAACTAATATGGTGTTTACGAAGATAAGTTCCAGCTCATGCGCTATGGAAAAAATGAAAATATAAAAACGGAAACCACGTACAAAACTCAGGCAAATCATGACATAGAACGGAAAGGCAATGTAAAGGATCTGGGTGTACTCATGTCGGAAGACCTTACCTTTAAAGAACACAATAAAGTAGCCGTCACAACTGCAAGAAAAATGACAGGTTGGATAACAAAAACTTTTCACACTAGAGATGCTATACCGATGATGACACTTTTCAAACGCTTGTGCTCTCTAGAGTGGAGTACTGCTGCACAATGACAGCCCCTTTCAAAGCTGGAGAAATTGCCGACCTGGAGAGCGTGCAGAGATCCTATACTGCTAGAATTCACTCAGTAAAACACCTAAACTATTGAGACCGACTAAAGAACCTAAATCTGTACTCCCTTGAGCGCAGGTGGGAGAGATATATAATAATTTACACGTGGAAAATGTTAGAGGGGCTGCAGTCCCAAACCTGCACACAGAAATAACATCACATGAGACCAGAAGACATGGCAGGATGTGCAGAATACCCCCGTTGAAAAGCAGAGGTGCAACAGGTACTCTGAGAGAGAACTCTATCAACATCAGAGGCCCGAGACTGTTCAACACGCTTCCACTACACATAAGGGGCATAACTCGCTGACCCCTCACAGTGTTCAAGAGAGAACTGGATAAGCACCTCCAAAGGATACCTGATCAACCAGGCTGTGACTCATACGTCAGGCTGCGAGCAGCCGCGTCCAACAGCCTGGTTGATCAGTCCAGCAACCAGGAGGCCTGGTCGACGACCGGGCCGCGGGGACGCTAAGCCCCGAAAGCACCTCAAGGTAACCTCAAGGTAAGGCTAAGAGTTTTTTGAAGAAAAGATTGCACTGCTAGGTTGATGTCTCCTATGTTACCTAACTCGGACTCCCAGTTGACATTATCAGCAGCAGTTATAAAATTGTCTATAGCAGTTTCATTGTGCAGCCTAAAACTTAACTCCCTTGACTCTAGAGGTGGTTTGCTAATGTTAGTTAAGAGAAATGTGGGGTAATGGTCTGTAGTGCTATCAGTGATTATACCTGAAGTAAGCGGAGAGGTTATGTTCGTCCAGATGTGATCTAGAGTCGTGGCAGTACTATCAGTGATTCTAGTAGGTCTAGTGATTAGGGTATGAGGAAGCAGGAATTCATACAGTTGAGGAAGCTAACAGCAGTAGGGTGTCCAGGCTCACAGAGGTCAATATTAAAGTCCCCTGCGATAATTAGATAGGTTTTTGTTCAGTCTGTTATCGAGTATTAGATTTCTAAGGTTTGAGTTGAATTCGGACACATCAGTGTTAGGAATTCTATAGACTGCACCCACAGACAGGACAGAATCGGCACCCTTGACTCTGAAGCTGGCGAAGATATACTCCCCACAGCAGTCTCTAGTTAAAATAAAATAAATAAAATAAAATAAATAAAATGTTTATTTAGGTAAGGTACATACATACAATAAATTTTTACAAAGATTGGTTGACTTATAGGTAGAGCTAGTACATACAATGCCTAAAGCCACTATTACGCAAAGCGTTTTGGGCATGATAAACTTAAATGACAAGCTTAATACTAATTGAGCATAATGAGTAGAATGAAAACATAGATGAAAAAGCAGCACAAATACAATTAAGGGGGCATATCATTCTAAATCGTTATAAATTAAAAGTTGTTCAATTTGCTTATAAATTTTTTTATGAAATGGTTATAGAAAGGGCTGCAACTGGTCCAAGTTTCACCATCACACCCTAAACAGAAAAGGAGAAAAAAAATACACAACGTATTATGCAACGAATGTTCAACAGTCTCAAATAATCTCAGGGAACACATGTGTCAACTAAAATGTCTACTATGTGCTGTAGAAGCACAAACTCTTGTAATAATTGTAATATGTATGTGCAATATATTTATATTTAATTTTTTTTTTTTTTCCAATATTTTTTTCTCGTTTGTTATCAAGGGATTTGCATGAAACTTGCACACCTTGCTCAATGGATGCCTATCTGCAAGGGTGCCAATTATGAACGAAATCTGTCGAAGTCAAGCTCGGCTACAGGTGGCCGAACTTGGATCTTTATTTTACTCTGGAAAGTAATTTACACCTTCAAATTACTTCAGAGCTTTCATTTATTAATCAATTTACATTCAAATTAGACCTTATATGTAGCGTTTGTGCTTCTACAGAATCTAGTAGATATTTTAGTCCAAAGTCTATTTGTTGATTTTATAAAAATTTATAAATATCATATATTGCATATTTTTTTAGAAGGGTAACTTTGAAAAATTATATTATTGCACTAAACACTTTTTTGATAAAACTGATCATTAGAATCCTTTATTATGTGCTTAATTTAATATCTGAGTGTTATAGAAATGTTTTTAGTTGACACATGTGTTCCCTGAAACTATTTGAAAATTCGTTGCATAATTCGTTGTTTATTTTTTTTCTCCTTTTCTGTTTAGGGTGTGATGATGAAACTTGGACCAGCTGCAGCCCTTTCTATAACCATTTCATAAAAAAATTTATAAGCAAATTGAACCACTTTTAATTTTACATTGATATGCCCCCTTAAGTTGACAAACAGCGCTCATTAAAGAAAAACAGACATTGGTTGACAATAGAAGGGTAAGGTAGGTTACAGGGAATTTATTAGGTATAGCTTCGTTTTTAACTTAAACTGGTTGAGAGAGGTACAGTCTTTAACATGGTTGGGAAGGTCATTCTACATTCTGGGCCCCTTGATTTGTAGAGCATTTCTAGTTTGATTAAGTCGTACTCTAGGAATATCAAAACTGTATTTATTTCTGGTGTGGTGCTCATGGGTTCTGTTACAACCTTCTATGAAGGTTTTGAGATCAGGATTGGCATTATAGTTTAGCGTTTTATATATGTATAATACACATGAGAGAATGTGCAGTGACTTAATGTCTAACATATTCAGAGATTTGAGTAGGGGTACCGAGTGATGTCTGGGGCCAGAGTTGGATATTGTCCTAATAGCAGCTTTGTGTTGAGTAATTAGAGGACGTAAGTGATTTTGGGTAGTAGAGCCCCAAGCACAAATACCATAGTTGAGATATGGATAGATAAGGGAGTAATAGAGTCACCAGGGCAGGGCGTGGTACATATGTCGGAAAATCCGACACCATTTAATATATCATACAGATAATAGCTGTGTTGTATAAACAAGTTAACCATAGAAAACGTAACTTGTAGTGGAATTACCGTTTAAAGAAAACGGGATATCATCACCACATACCATTATAAATTCACCAGCTATTCTGCTGGGAATTATTCTTAAATACATTAGTCTTTGGACTTTACCATCATAAAAACATCTTATATAAATTAACTTAATTATCAATATTAAAGTAGAGTAAATGTGACCCTTCTATCACCTTTGGACATCTGGACAATGTAAGCCAGGCGTCAGGAGGAAGGAGGGCAGCCATTGTTGTGTCACCTCCGAGACGTGTGGAGCAAATGGCTCCTATCATATCTGGACAATGTCGGCCAGGCGTCAATAGTATGGAGTGTTAGATGCAGCCATTGTTGAGACTAGACCAGAGGCTCACACAGGAGCAAATTCGGCTCCTGTTAAATTTACTTGGACGAAGTGTTATGGAAACCAGTGGTGTACCATTATCACACGCTGTCAACAAATTCAAGTTAAGTGTTCTTTCCGAAACCCATTATCTATCATTAGTGGCCATTAATGTCATTGGGTAGGGTTAGCCGGTTAGAACGCGAAATCGCCTCAAACTAAAGGTAATTAAGCCAGGTCTTCAATGTTCCATGTACTGTATAGTGTTTTCTCTGATATAGCTTGTCATATATAGGATTCTGGCTTCACAGCTAGCACACTTTTGACAGGTCAAGACGAGGAAGAATTTGTGCACCAGTTACTGGGTGATGGAAGCTACCTCAAAGAGGATAATTTGGTGTCTACACCCTAGTTATACCTGGTGGACTAACCTGCTGTACTATAAGATAAGGAACCTCTTCAATGTATGTAGTTAATTCTGTAGTTTGATTGGCTGCATATATATAAACTAATAAACCCCCCCTAATGTGTAGAGGATCGATTTGTGAGATTGAGATTATTGCAGAAATACAGTCCACTTAACATTATACAAATTGCTATCGAAGTATATAAATTAACGTAAATATAAATTCATATAAATTAAATAAATATAAATCTCACAGGTCGGTTCCCACATTATTTGGACCTTCGGAACCGGAATATTTGGTCCTATGAACCCACATTTGGTCATCTTAGTACCGGATGAACCAGTTAACCAGTGGATTCATTAAATATACTAGTGCAGTGTTATTTAAACAAAGGCCAGCAGTCAAGACGGCAGCGTAGCCTCGAGGGAGCTCAGGAGCCCCCCCTCAGCCCAGTTCAGCTTCGTCAGCGGTTTCATGCACACCCACAGATATTTGGTGGCGTGTTATTTCGTGAAATGACAGCGCTAATATAGAAGCCAGCCAAATTAGTGGCTGTGTCCTCGCAAGATTGTTCACGGATTTCGTGGTGTTACATTTCGCGAGAGATTATCTACGAATTTTGTGGAGTTTATTTCGCGAGGTCACTAATAATATTTAATACTTCTTGATAATATTAGAAGTTTCATAGAGGCTATTATCAATAATTGTGTATATTATTTCTCCAAAATAGAGAATCATTTAATATATATTGCACTAGTGATCACAGTATAATATTTACTAATTGCCAACCCACAACAGGGTAGGATATTACCATTGACTAGTTGAACTATTATCGTTCATCTTACTCCCATTATTACCATAGTCAGTTGTACTATATTGAATAACCTAACACCATTAATGAATGGTCCAGACCCTATTTTGGGTGTAATTTTTATCAACTCGAGTTGAGTTGTGTATATATAATAATTTACTTATGATCATTACACCTTTTAGTGATTAATTAGTGTCTCTACCATCCTAGGGTGATATAGAAGAGCTAACCTAAAGGTACTTCCATGACACTGGTTTATCACTCAAATCATTAGTGTGTATGATTGTATATATATAATGTGTATTAATTTTAAGTGATAACCTCTAGTAGAGGTAGGATTATTGCCTAGTGAGTGCATTTTACCCTAGGCTACCATTAGAGCTTGTTCAGTATTATGAGCAGCCCAAGTACAAGCCCCACAAGGCTTCACCAACGAACCAGTATGGATAATGCAGGGAGAATGAAAAGAACCCTTGCAGGTCTTAAAGGCCACTTAACAAGACAGATCAAGAAATGTGAAGATTTGTCACAACAATCTCAAGTTGATTATGCTGACCTGGAAAGCTATTATCAAGCAGCTGCAGGTAAATTTGAGCAAATCAAATGTCAAATAGCAACATATGTGGCTGAACTTGCCAACACTAATTTATCAGAAACAGAAATAGACGACATTATGGTTGATCTTGCGAATTATGAAGATCACACTCAGGCCACGTTACAGCCTTATGTTAAATTAATTGCCCAGAACAAGGCAACAGTAACAACAACAACAGTTGCATCTAATACGAGTCAAGCAGAAGCTCGACTCCCTCCAATTAATTTACCCACTTTCTCAGGAAAAGATGAGGAAGATTGGGACGAATTTTGGAACAAATTCGTTGACCTTGTAGACTCAAAACAATCTTTACCAAAGAGTAGTAAATTCTCTTATTTGCAAGGCCAATTATCAGGTGAGGCTAAAACAGTAGTATCCCATCTGAGATTAACTAATGACGGCTATGATCTGGCAGTAAATCTCCTCAAGGATAATTATGCTGATCCAGAAGTAAGAACATCACATTTAGTTCATGAGCTGTTGCATTTACCCCCACCGGAGGCTTCAGCTGATTCACTCCAAGTCTTCAAGCTGGAGGTAGAATCATTGATCAATGCCCTCAGCCTGACAGCAGATACAAACGGGGCTGAGTGGGTCTTGAAAATAATTGTCCAGGAGAAAATACCTAGGGACATATTGAGACAAATGAGTGCTCATTACAATAAAAGCATCTTATCCATGAATGAAATATCTGAAGGTTTAAAGTCAGTAGTTCATCAATTACGAACACATGACAAATTAAAACCACCAAGTAAACCCTCAGAAACCAATAATAGTAAACCACAGAGTACCAAAGGTACTCCAAATCAATCTAGACAATATAATTCAACACCAAAGTGGAACAGTGGCAGTGTGGGCGTATATGCAGTGGGACCCTCCAAGCCTATAGTTACTGTGTCACCCAAGAACATGACACCAAAGGGTACAGGAAGCTATGGAACATGTTTGTTCTGCAATGAGAAACATTCAATGTACCACTGCTCTAATTTTCCTGATAGTGACGCCCGTGTTGAGCGACTCAAAGATTTGCAACATTGCACGAGGTGCCTCAGGAAACATAACATCAACGACTGTGATACCCAATTACACACCTGTAATAGGTGTAACAAAGGTCAGCACCATGCAGCATTGTGCAGAGACACCAAAACAACGTCTCCAAACCCCAATGTGGAAGATAGCATTCCCACCTCAGTACAGTACTGCAAGGTGCAACAAACAAAGAGTGTCCAATCGGCAAAGTCTAAAGGTAATACGACTTTGCCTACTGCCCAAATTACCATCCTGAATAAGAGGGCCAAGGTCCATACCCGTGGGTTGTTTGACCAAGGATCCCAGAGAACATATATCACTAAAAAGTTGGCAGATGAATTACAATTAAGGCCTGTAGCCCAGACGTCATTCAACATCTCAGGGTTTGTAACAGATGCAGGACCTCAAGTCTACCAGGTGGTACAAACATCAGTACGTTTAGGCAGGTACGTCTGTCGAGTACAAGCCATTGTGGTGGACAAAATACCAGTAGACCTACAAGTTCAAGGTCTGAGAGCAACAGCCAAATTCCTGAGAAATAGAGGAATAAAATTGGCAGATAATATTAAGTCTGATCACCTCACTGACTTCGGTCTCCTTGTAGGGACAGACTATTGTCATCGATTCATCGGTAGCCCTACTAAATATCAGGGTATAACCATGTTAAACTCTGCAGGAGGTAAATTACTCTCAGGCCCAGTATCAAGCCTGAGGAGACCTATGCCTGCAGATAAACAATACCAGTAGAAATCTAAATTTGTCAGCTGATTATATTTCTCCAGTAGCATTATACTAAGGAGATTACAGCTGACTATACTAACAGAGGTTGATGTTAGTATCATCATTTAAAGCTGGAGATGAGTTCATGAGGCCTCAGTGGCAAATCAGTGAACAGTAGCCTAAACCAGCTACAAGTCACTGCGACCAATGTCACTGAACCCACTGCAGTCTCAGAACCATACTTTACTTTAATGATGAGCTATTCAATCTTCTGAATCAATTAACTAAATTAAACCCCAATAAATCTGATGACTGATTTGATACATTTATTATTTAATCAAGATGTATTCCATGGGCCTCAGTGTTTATATATCAGTGACCAGTTACCTGAAGAAACTTCAAGTTATATCTAATGTCACTGATCTCACTGCAGTCCCTGAATCATACTTGACTGTAGTACTTGATCACATCCAGTCTTCTGGGTTAAATAATATGTAATTAGGCTTGAATATTAGCCTTTCAAGAGTTGACAGGGAAATGAAATCGCATTAGACTTCTAACCCCTGCAACTCTAGTACGGGACATCCGTCCTGTACGAACAGACACACAAATGTGTGATTACTAACTACTAACATCAAATTAATCTAATAATTCGAAGGAGGAGTATCGGTGTTCGTCTGTTCTAAATAGGACTTCGACCCGTGAGCAGCCCCCTGGGGAATTATGTCGGAAAATCCGACACCATTTAATATATCATACAGATAATAGCTGTGTTGTATAAACAAGTTAACCATAGAAAACGTAACTTGTAGTGGAATTACCGTTTAAAGAAAACGGGATATCATCACCACATACCATTATAAATTCACCAGCTATTCTGCTGGGAATTATTCTTAAATACATTAGTCTTTGGACTTTACCATCATAAAAACATCTTATATAAATTAACTTAATTATCAATATTAAAGTAGAGTAAATGTGACCCTTCTATCACCTTTGGACATCTGGACAATGTAAGCCAGGCGTCAGGAGGAAGGAGGGCAGCCATTGTTGTGTCACCTCCGAGACGTGTGGAGCAAATGGCTCCTATCATATCTGGACAATGTCGGCCAGGCGTCAATAGTATGGAGTGTTAGATGCAGCCATTGTTGAGACTAGACCAGAGGCTCACACAGGAGCAAATTCGGCTCCTGTTAAATTTACTTGGACGAAGTGTTATGGAAACCAGTGGTGTACCATTATCACACGCTGTCAACAAATTCAAGTTAAGTGTTCTTTCCGAAACCCATTATCTATCATTAGTGGCCATTAATGTCATTGGGTAGGGTTAGCCGGTTAGAACGCGAAATCGCCTCAAACTAAAGGTAATTAAGCCAGGTCTTCAATGTTCCATGTACTGTATAGTGTTTTCTCTGATATAGCTTGTCATATATAGGATTCTGGCTTCACAGCTAGCACACTTTTGACAGGTCAAGACGAGGAAGAATTTGTGCACCAGTTACTGGGTGATGGAAGCTACCTCAAAGAGGATAATTTGGTGTCTACACCCTAGTTATACCTGGTGGACTAACCTGCTGTACTATAAGATAAGGAACCTCTTCAATGTATGTAGTTAATTCTGTAGTTTGATTGGCTGCATATATATAAACTAATAAACCCCCCCTAATGTGTAGAGGATCGATTTGTGAGATTGAGATTATTGCAGAAATACAGTCCACTTAACATTATACAAATTGCTATCGAAGTATATAAATTAACGTAAATATAAATTCATATAAATTAAATAAATATAAATCTCACAGGTCGGTTCCCACAACATAATATCTGATCTTAGAAAGAATGCCCACAGTTTTTGAAACTTTTTTTGATATATTTAGAATGTGTCCCTGGAAATTCAGCTTGTGGTCAATGAGAATGCCAAGGAATTTGCCATCTAATTTGTTACAAATTTGGGTATTGTTTATTTTGAGATTTATTTGACTAGAGGATATTGCCAAACAGAATATAGACAGTTTTGTCAATGTTAAGGGTGAGTTTGTTGGCAGTTAGCCAAAGATGGACTTTATTTAGCTCAGTATTTACTGTGGCATTTAGAGCAAGGGGTCAGGACTGGAGTAAATGAAGGTTGTGTCGTCAGCAAATAGAATTGGTTTGAGGTGTTGGGAGGCACTTGGAAGGTCATTAATGTAGATGAGAAAGAGGAGAGGGCCAAGTATGCTGCCCTGAGGAACACCAATGTTGATGGGTAGGGTGGGAGAAATTGTATTATTCACAGAAACATATTGGAGCCTGTCAGTAAGGTAGGATTTGAGGTATTGTAGGGAGTGTCCTCTGACTCCATAATGATGTAATTTAAGAAGAAGGTTTTGGTGGTTGACCAATTTCTAATTGACAATTTCTAATTCTGACCAAGTTCTAATTTCTTTTAAGCATGTTAGTTCTTGGTGGTAGTAAAGAGCAGTGCCACCACCTCTCTGAAGTTGACGACGGTTGTGAATTGCCGAGTAGTTAGGCATGTTAAAGAGTTGAGTAGTATCCTCTTTCAGTATAGGGTATCGCTAGTATTTATATTGCTAATTTACTCTAAGGGGCTCAGTGGGACCACTGTACTCAGTTGTACCAAGCTACCTAGAGTCCTTGCTAGTGTTACTTGCCTAGTAGACTTTACCCTAGCTTGTCCCAAGTGTAAGCCTTGTATCCTGCCTATGTAGACCAAGGTAGTTAATGTAAGATAGGGTGGTAAAGTAATTATTGTTATTGTGTGAATGTATATGGGGGGTTGTTAAGAGGGTTTAATAAATAAGTTAGTTTTTGAGGTGTATCCATTACTCCTGTTGTAGTGGTGTAGTAATTATATCCCAGACAACAGATCTGTTCTAAAACCTTAAAGTATAAACAGGAACCTATGTTCCTTGGGGGCCCAGGCCTGTGTCACCACCCTGTTACACCTTGATTCTAACTGCTGACCCTACTCCATAATACTAGATCCCCCATAGCAGCCACGCAAACCTATAAGAAGTGGTTGGCCTGACCGGGAGCAACACTTTAATTTAAAAAAAAAATCGATTTTTGAGTGCCAAAACTAAAAATTCTTGTTTGCCGCAAAACGGTTGTGTGTTAGCCTAGGGCCCAGCTCGTCTAGCAAAGGATACATCTTGCACTGACTGGACACCTAGCTGGATCCCTTCACGATTGAGGTAAGTGTGGCCTTGTGTTAGGGACCGTGCAAATTTTTGTTTTTTTCCAATTTTTCTTTTTTAATTTTTTCTTTTGCTAGGAGATAAATTAATTAGTAATAGAGGCTAAAATGCAGGAACTGGCAAAGGACCCTTCAGTGGTAGAGAATAAGAAGCTCACCAAATCTAATTTAGTATTGTTAGGCAAGGAATTTGGTCTCGAGTTAAACGACACTGATAAAAAAGTGGACTTTGGTGAATGAAATTTTACAGCATTGTATAGACCAAGAACTATTGCCAAGTGATACAATTTTATGTGAGCCCAGTCCAGCGGAAAGTGTAGCTAGTAGAAATATAGTTAGAATTAAAACTAGCCCAGTTAAGACTGACAGAGCAAGAGGCTAGAGTAGTAGAACAAAATGCTAAAATTGAAGAGCAAAGGCTCAAAAATGAGGCAGCAAGACTTAGAGGAGATACCACTGTACCACCACCTACTGGGGACTCAAACCCCAGGTATTCTGATAAAAAGCATAACTTACCTGAATTTTCAGAGTCAGACCCTGAAAGATTTTTTAATCATTTTCAGAGACTGGCCATGTCCATGAACTGGCCAAGGGAGGAGTGGGTGAAAATCTTACAGGGGCAGCTTAGGGGTAAACCACAAGATATTTTTATAAACATGCCTGACAAGTGTTTTAAATACAGTAAAGTCAGGGAACGAATTTTGAGGGCATATGAAATTACACCTGATGCTCACTGCCAAGCTTATTGCAACCTTAGGCCTACTCACAACCAACCTCTCACTGAATTTGCTAATGATCAAATTAGATTGTTTGAAAAATAGATTCGCTCAGCTCAAGCCGAAACATACGAGGCACTTAAAAATCTAGTTTTAGTGGAGAATTTTATAGATAATATGCCAGAGAATGTAGCACATTACATTTGAGGAAGGATAGAGGTAGATTCTAATTTAGTGGATTTGGCCAAGATGGCAGAAAACTACCAGTTGGCAGGCAAAAGGCCCAATACAAATAATTATATCCCACAGAGTAACAAAACTTATACCCACAGTCAGTCCAGACCAGCCCATTCTAACCCTATAACTAATGCACCTTCTCTTTCAGACATAACTAACCCTGTTAAATTGTCTAGCCCCACGGCACCTAAGGGTGAACCAAAGGGCAATCCTGTTAGTAATGTCTCTTCTCCTCGACGTATCTGTGGTCACTGTAAACATCCAAACCACATTACTAGCCGTTGTTGGCAACTGTACCCAGAAAAAAGACCCTATAATCTTGTTGTGACACAGGGCTTGGGGTCTTCTGAAGGATTAGGGAGTAAGAGCTCCAACCCACAGTGGTTGAACCTGCTTACCCCATTCTTATCGAAAGGGAGACTACTTTTGTCTGAGGGCTCTTCCTGGAAGGACGTGGTGATCTTCCGAGACACCGGTGCCATCCAGACTTTAATTTTAGAAAGTGCATTGCAAGGTGCCAGCACTCTTGATACTGACTGGAGAGGTAGTACTGGTCGAGGAGGTCACTAGTGATACTCAAGCAGTACCCCTCCGTAAGGTTACCCTGGAATCTGATTTCCACAAGGGTGTTTGTACAGTTGGGGTCACTTCTTACTTACCTTTCCCTAATGTTGATGTAATATTGGGTAATGATTTAGCAGGGGATAAGGTAGGGGACTCCAGACTGCCTATTATGTTGCCTCATCTCATCTCAAGACCGTCAGTAGTTTCAAAGCGTTATATGACAGAGTGCTGGGAAGACGGGACACCACGAGCGTAGCTCTCATCCTGTAACTACACTTAGGTAATAAACACACACACACACACCCAAGATCTTTCCCAAGAGGCAGACAAGAGGAGCTCCAGCATATTTCAACAGTGTGTGGTGTGTATGTGTGTGTATATATATATATATATATATATATATATATATATATATATATATATATATATATATATATATATATATATACATATATATACATATATATACATATATATACATATATATATATATATATATATATATATATATATATATATATATATATATATCATTGGATGAAACAATCATCCAATGTTTCATTGGATGAAACAATCGAGATGATAGCCGACAGAGTGTACCGTGATCCGGCCTGTACTCCTCTTGACATACCAGAAAACAGTCTAAGGAAACTACTCCAAGCTTGTACTTTGTACTAAAGAGGCACCTTTCTTGAGCCCGGATGGACACATGTATAAGCAAGTAGATGGGGTCGCCATGGGTTCTCCCCTAGGTGTCCTGTTTGCAAACTTCTACATGAGTACCATCGAGCAAAAAGTCTTAGTCGACATGAACTTGAAACCGGCCATATACTGCAGGTATGTTGACGACATTTTTACACAGGTACCTGATGTCAGACATCTGCAGGAGCTGAAGGAGGCATTTGAGCAGAATTCTGTGTTGCGTTTCACTTACGAGATGGAGAAGGATGGGAAGCTGCCCTTTCTAGATGTAACAGTCATGGAAAGGAGTGGAGTTTTCCACACTGCAGTCTACACTAAGGAAACAAACATAGGAATGTGCCTGAATGCCAACAGTGACTGCCCGGACAGGTACAAGAGGAGTGTTGTTAACGCTTATGTCGACCGTGCCCTCAGCCACAGCTCAGAATGGAAGCAAGTCGACGAAGAACTCTGTAGGGTAAGGCAGGTCCTAGTCAACAACGGTTTCTCCAATGGTTTCATGGAAGACATCATAAGAAGGAAAGTGAAACGCCATGCAACCTCTGAAGAGACAACTAACACAACACCTATACCCCCTATTAGACTATTTTACAGGAACTTCTTTCCACAGCCCATAAAACGGAGGAAAGGGTCCTGAAAGATATTGTCAGTAGAAACGTTATCCCTACAGACAAAAATCAGAAGATACAACTGACAATTTACTATAAAACCAAAAAAACGGCCAGCCTACTCATGAGAAACTCTCCAGACACAAAGCAGAATGTTTTAAAAGAGACCAACGTCGTCTATGCCTTCAAATGCCCTCTTGGGGATTGTGAGCCGCAAAAAACTCAGTATATAGGCAAGACAACAACATCTCTTTCCAGGCGTTTAACGATGCATAAGCAACAGGGCTCCATTAAGGAACATATAGCCTCTTCCCACAACCAAACCATCACCAGAGAAATCTTAGCTTATCTTAGATACGCGATAGCAGGCGGCTCGACGTCTGCGAGGCACTACACATCAAGAATTCAACACCAGCAATCAACAGCCAATTAATGCACAACTATATTCTACCCACTTCAAGACTCCGCTCCAATATAGAAGCATCAAGAAATATGGGCCAATAAAAATAGGCCTTCTGCAGTTACCTACTTTTAATACCTGTTTGTATTTCATTGTTTCGTGTTCTGTCTTGTGTTAAAAGTTTATTTTCACCTCATCCAAAACTATTGTAACATGTCACTTCACCCAAATGTAGGTATAAAAACTCGAAAGATGTTTAAGCTGTATTCAGTTAAAGTTGTGTGTGTTTGTGTAAACTAAAGTCTTTGAAAATGTAATAAGTTTTACGAAACGCGCTCAAGTGTCGCATCAGACTAGAAATAAAAATGAATTTTGGAGAATTGATCTTTGAATTACCATCAACAGTGAAAAGAAACGTAAGAAAGATTGAGAAAATTCGTGTTAGAATTATTAATCTTACTTTTTCGGTCATATTTAATAATATATAGATACATGTACATGTATATATAACATTAATAATTGTGTTTAGTTCCTAAACAGATTATGTGCCTCTGTAACCATTTCCACCACCACCCATGGGATGGGTATGGGGTACATAATAAAGAAAGAAAATGAAACTATACAATAAGGAATTCCTACCAGATATGATTCATAATACACAGGTAATATAGTGACAGGGTTAGATAGGAAGGATAGGATATATTACACTGACAAAACCTACACTAAATGCCAATGATAACTTCTTTTCCTCATAAATTTGCTATAGGCTATTATATATATTTCACTTACAAATAAGGAGAATTTATATTTATTATCCAGGGATCAGAAGAATACATGCTATTATAATGAGTTGCATATTTTAATGTATTTTAACAATTTTGTTTACAAGTCATTACTGCTTTCTCTCTCTAAAGTAGAAAACAGTATTGTACTGTGTATAACTAATCCTGAGATCAATATCCATACATGTCTATTATGTGCTACCCTCAGTGAGCATCAACATTAGGTTTAAGATATTTTATTCTCTCTGTAGTAGCCTGAAGCGCATCATTATCATACAAGGACCAGAAGCTGTTCAGTACTACTAAAATAAACATGATCATGTGTATCATCCTCAGATGATGGTCTTAAGACATTTATCCTTACACACTGACAATATTCACAACCACCACTACTTGTTACCTAGACAATATTCACTAGTTACCTAGACAATATTCACAACCACCACCAATAGTTGCCTTGACAATATTCACCGCCAATAACAATAGTTCACAACAGCATATCTTCACCAGCCACGTGTAGGTCTCCACTCTTCCACTACGGTGTCACCATCAACCACATTATACACAGGGTACAGCGCCGCTGTGGCACATGACTGGGGAGATCACATACAATCAGTTAAAATTTGAGTAATATATTGAACTCTGCTAAATTTTTAAAATGAGTCAGAAAACAAGTTTGTTAAAAAAAAAAAGTTGAATGTAATGACACGCCATTTACTGGGTGAGACCCGGAGGCTCCCCGGAGCTATGCCGGGCTGATGTGTATATATTAGACTGTAGTAACAGTCAATCGATGGAGTTCTAGGCCTACCTGGGGACCACGAGCCAGAACCTGGCCTCCCCTTTCAGAGAGGCACGAGGAGCAATGGCCTCTAGACATCCCCATGTAGTTGAAAGCAGTCTATGTTTGCCGTCATAGTCTACCAAGTCAGGCACAGAAAGGTAGGAATCCCAAAACAAACTACAACTGGTTAAACATTGCCAACTGAAAGCCGAACGAGCAAGCAGAATCCCAAATCAGAAAACAAGCAAACAATCATGGCATCACCACAGCCACCGAGCCGATGACTGCGCAAACTCCCCCCTCACCAGGAGGGGAAGGGGGGTCCCAGACCTCCTGCACTGGTTACCCAACCCCAGCTCTGAGGCTGTTTTGTTAGGTGGCAGTCAATCTACTCTGGCTCCATCCTTGAGCAGTGCTGTGCCTTGTGGTGATGTGCTGCGGTGCAGTGGTGTGCGAGCCAGGTGTTAATTCAGAAGTAATGGGACTGCATGCGCCTATTGTTCCCTTCCCTAGGTGCCCTGTAAGTACTGCCCTTGCAGTTTGGGGATACCTTACACAAACTGTTCAGGGGCTAACTCTGCGTGGTTCTTTTGCTGTTTGGTGATTGCCCACCCTTGTGGTCAGCTGGAGGTTTCTCCTACCCCTGTTTGGCGTTGTAGGAGGTAGCATCGTCGCAGGCAGGAGCGAAAGGTACTGTGCAGCTGTCTTATAATACGCATAGCGGCTGGTTCTGTTCTTCCTGGAGACATTGTGCATTTGCAGGGTGTTTCTTTTGTTTTGTTTTGTTTGTTTTGCCTGGTGGGGGTTTGCCTAATGGTGTCCCACCTGCGAGTCTTGTCTCGGCGGCATTATGAATACCACTTTTGCTCCGTTCCGCAAACCATGCTCTGAAACTCTCCCTGGACAGATGTAATAGGACCCATTATCACCACACCAGAAATAAATATCTCTTTGATATCCCCAGGGTCAAACTTAATCTGTGTAAACACTCTATGCAAATTAAGGGACCTAGTCTATGGAACTCACTCCCTAGTGAATTGAAAAACTGTAAAACTTTTGCCTTATTTAAAAGCAAAACCAAAAAGTACCTAACTTCATCTATTTAGTTTCCTACACTGAGCTTTAAATTTGCTCTGTACCTAGTGTTACCCAATCTCCTAATTTTTATGTAATATCAAACAACCTTATCATTGTGTTCATTGCTGTCTTCTTTTATGTGCTAGCCATATGCTGTATTGTGACTACCAATTTTTGTCAACTACCATTCAAGCTGTCATTGCAATCAATCTTATATTGTTTCTGCTGTATTGTGCCTACCAATTTGTTGTCAACTACCATTTTAAGCTGTCATTGCAATCAATCATAGCTACCTATGTGCTTTAATATACTGTTCCTATAATTTTCTCTCATCTTTTTTTTCATTCCATGTAATCTGTTATCATTTTTTTTGTCTATAAATTTTGCAAGTATTTACCTCCTTAAAATTTTCTTAGATTAAGGACCTGCCCGAAACGCTGCGCGTGCTAGTGGCTTTACAAGACTGTAATAACCATATTTGTATCCTCACATTCCTTATGTACATTCTTGTATATGCATAAATAAAATAAAATAAAATGAAGTTTCCTGGCGATCCTTTCAGCACTTCTTGACTCTTCGTAGGTTGTCTTCGATTTCTGATTGGGTTGTTTAGTCCGTTCTCTCTTGGTTGTTTCAGGATGGTCATCTTGTGCCAAATACTGTCACCTTGTATCTTGCTGCGCTGGCAGAGCCGCTCCAGCTTGTCCTCAGGGTGGTTACCACTTTTGCTCCGTTCCGCAAGATTTCACGGGCGTTGTTTTCACCTGTGGCTTGTTCATGCGTGGTCTGAACCGTCCTGGTCGTTGGACCGGGTGCTCTCTTTTCTCTCCTCTCCTCGGTTTGTTGTGGCCCCTTCAGTTCAGGACTGTTTTTCTTGTTGGCATTGGCCTCTGGGGGGGGGGAGTCGGGTCGGGGAGCTTCCTGCTCTCCTCCGGCGCAGGGATTTCTGCTTTTTTGGTCCTGGTGGTCATTTTGTTGGTTTGCAGACGTCTCTTTTCTAGCGAGGAATGAAACTGCATGTTTTCCAGTGGGGTCCTTGGGTTGTTGATGCTTGGTTGGTTCGGCCAGGGATGTATCATGTTTTGTGTCTGGTTGTAGCTCTTTGCCGTTACTGATCCGCCACAGCCTCTGTGGCAGGTGACGTGCTTTGGGTTTGTAACAGTCGAAGCTGTTTAAGATAGGCGATTGTATTGAAGATAGTGTGGATACACCCATGTACAAAACATGCAATTCCGCCTTGGAAAGTTGGGATGGGTTCATCCCTGAGGAATTAGAGCAGAGGTGTGTAAGCAAGGATCACCAGCTTCTCCTTGTATTTAAATTATCACTTTTGAGAAACTCATGTATTAAAGTAACTGTAATTAACACTTTATGCAGATCAGGACATTACCTGGAGTCCTGTTTACCTAACCGCTTCCGCAATGTGGACATAAAATGATGTCCTCAAAAAAATATTTGTATAAAATTCAATTTTAATCTGATTTACTTTGGGTTTGTTTCAAACTGCGCGCCATGAGGTTCTCTTTCTCACCACTAGGCTGCATGGTACAATAAATTCATGATAGGTGTGGACCACTTCGATCAAATGGTATTACCATTTTACCAGGAAAACTCACAAGTGGACCAAAAAGATAACGTTTATTTCCTGCAAATGGCATATCATAATGCCTTTGTTTTGTACAAATACAACACAACTGATCAAAAAAGCTAACATTGCTACAGTTCCACGAAGTGGCAATTTGGGCCCTATTGCGCTGGGACCCGGAAGATTGGCCTCAAACAGCAACAGTATCTCAACACTTGCGGCACGCTCCAGACATAAATGATGACACAGGTCCTGCCTATGCTGACGCCATGCAAACTCCCGGACCATCTGGTGTGAGGCGGCCTTTGTTCACTTCAACACCTCAAGCTGAAGCAGCAACCGAATCAGAACCCGAGATGTCTGGCACACTGCCATTTGACGAGACGGTTTTGTCAGATGACTCTGACTCAAATGTTGAACCTCCAGCGATTCAGTTGATTCTGAAAATCAAGGTTAATTTAATGTAATTATGAATAAAGAATCAAATCTTTTCTTTAGGACAAGGGCAGATGATTCATGTAAGGACTGGCAACACCAGCCTTAGGTCAGGTCGCAAGACTTTGCTGGGGGTAAGGTAAAACTCTGTGTGTTAATGTATTGCTTAAGAACTTCATGCCATTTGCAGACATCAGTCACAATAATGTGGCTGAAGTATGTTGACCAGACCACACACTAGAAGGTGAAGGGACGACGATGTTTCGGTCCGTCCTGGACCATTCTCAAGTTCGATTGAGAATGGTCTCTCACAATTGACTTGAGAATGGTCTAAGATGGACTGAAATGTCGTCGTCCCTTCACCTTCTAGTGTGTGGTCTGGTCTTCATGCCATTTCCAACGTAAGATATTGTCAGCTAAGGAGTGTTCATTTATAACTAATTTCTGTTTTAATAAATCTGATTATTCATTTAATAGTGTTTAGTGAGTTCCCTTTTTTGTCTTTCATGATTATGCAGATCTTTAGATCCTGAGCTTTGGGCGATAACACCACGGGCTACCTGTAAGTTTCTTTATCGTTTCAATGGTTTTTTCCCTTGTTCTAGTTCTGTAAGCCACATTTAATTGTAAATTCATCCTTCCTATTCATATCTGGGGATCCATATTCGGAGGATTATGTCTCATGGGCGATTTCCTGTTTCATCATCATTTAGGGGGGTTAATCAGTGTGGAGTGGACAGCTGAGAGTCAACATCTAATCTCCAGAAGGTCAGGTGAACATCAGGCTGGTTTTAAGATAATGGTAAGGTGCTTAAGGGTTTTGTACAGTTCATTTTAGATCCATTAATTCAGTGCCTCTAGTTTAGGAAACATATCAGTAGGATGCATTTCAGTTTAGGAAGTGTTCAGCTAGGGCATGTTTCATTTATTTTCATTTGAAAATCTTTGTTTAATGAATCTTTTTTAGAATTTATGGTGTTTAGTGAAATTCTCCCCCCCCCAACGCTTATTTTACATTCTGTTGTTGGGTTCAAGATCCCATGCTTTGGACTAGGTACCCTCTGCAAGCCTGCAAGCATTTATGTAACATCGGATATATTTTCCCTGGCTTTTGAGGTCAATCCACACTAAGTAAGTAAGTAATTATCAAAAGAAGGCACCAAACCGGGAAGGCTATGTAGCACCATCAAATACGCAAAATAATCAGAGGGCGCTAAATATCACCAAGGATGCCAATACGAGAACAAAAACGCATAAGGCGAACGATATCAAAAGTATCCGAGTCACCAAGAATTCTATCGAGGGACAGGTGACCGCGAGGGGCGGTCGGAAAGCAAGACACACGCTCGTCCTGGAAGTCAGGACATTCAAGAAGGACATGCACGACCGTAAGAGGGACAATGCAACTAGGACAATAAGGAGCAGGGCGGCGCTCCATCAAGTGACCATGGGTTAAGCGAGTATGGCCAATACGCAACCTCGCTAGAGCTGTTTCCCACCGCCGGTTACGGTGGAAGGAGGACGGCCACGAGGAAACACAACATTTAAGAGTACGTAGCTTGTTACCAGTAACAGACAACCAAGAAGCCTGCCAACGGGTAAGGACTGAGGAATGGATAACCGGGTAAAAGTCGGAATACGGAATGCCTTTACGAGAGATGGGACAAGAGCGGACAGCTTCCTTAGCGGCAGCATCCGCACGCTCATTTAAAGACACGCCAATATGGCTGGGAACCCAACAAAACTCAACCGACTTAAATTTACTGTGAACGAGAAACAGCCAATGCTGGATCTCGACAACTACCGGATGAACTGGATTAAAGCACCCGAGAGCCATGAGGGCACTACGAGAGTCAACAACAACCACAAAGGAAGACTGACAACGAGAAAGCAGGAGACGAAGAGCATAGAGAATAGCATAAAGTTCCGCTGTAAAGATGCTAGTCTCCGGAGGCAAGCGACACATATAAGTGCGATCAGGAAAAACAACAGAGTAGCCAACACCGTCCGCTGACTTAGACCCATCGGTGAAGACAGAAACGGAGCGGGAGTGAGAAGAAAAGTGCTCGAGGAAAAGGCGTTTTAGAACTGTAGGAGGGGTAAAAGCTTTAGTGATGCGAGTCAAGGATGTACAAAACCGCGGAAGAGGGACCCTCCACGGGGGCAAAGAAGGAACAACACGAGGAGAAACATCAGAAATACGAACGGAAAGAGAATCCTGCAGGCGAGATAACCGGACAGAAAGAGGGAGGTGGTGAAGAGGAACAGGAACCGCAGGAGGGGTAAAAGTTAAAGCACGACAGAGACGAGAGGAAGGATGTTGCAAGGACCGCGCAAGATAGCGAAGACAGTAGCGATCACGGCGGTCCTGGAGAGACAGGAAGCCAGTGTCAACATACAAGCTAAGGACGGGAGTCGAACGAAAGGCACCAGAACTGAGGCGCAACCCAGTATGGTGCAAAGCATCAAGACGGCGAAGAGTAGAAGGAGAAGCAGACGAGTAAGCAGGGCAATCCACACTAAACGTAAATTCATCCCTCCCTTTTCAATTAATTGGGGATTAACCCTCAAAGATTTAATGGTTAATTGATTGATCCAACCCACAATTAATTGTTATTATCATATGGGTTGGTGGTGGCAGCTGAGAAGATCTCAAAAGTTGGCTAGGGACCTAGTTTAGTTTCTCGTGTGTGTAGTATCTTTTGGCAATCAAACCCCTAAGATCACGAGGAGTGGACTGAAGGCCACAGTGGACTGAAGGTACAGTTCTGGGATTTTAACCCTTAAGCTGCTAAGGGGTCCTGAGGAGATTTACACCCCTGTGCGCAAGAAAAAAAAAATTATAAAAAATTATTTCGTCTTCTAAAAATGTTAATTTGTGTTCCCTGAGCAAGGGGAAAAAAATATGGTAGGTGACATATTTTGGGTGCAATAGGCAGAGGAAGTCTGGCAAAATGTGGGCGTTGACAGAGCAGTTGTCAAAGCCGGTCAGCGTCACCCGCGCTGACAGGTGGGAGTTGCCACTGTGACGGAGTTCCCCCCCTTATAATTCTCCCACGCCTGCAGTAAGAGTCATGTCTACTTTTCCCAAGCGTTCTCTACGTTGCAGGCTACAATTTGATATATGGGAGAGAGTGAAGTGTTCTCGGAGAGCCGAGAAATTTGTGAAATAGTAATGTTTTGGCCTGTGGTTTAGGCCCTTTAGGGAGCCAAGATGGCGCTGGCCTCCCTGATCTCCCGCCAAAACCGTGTGACGTCAGTGGCACCGGATTGGTCACCGACAGCAATGTGGCACCGGGAGCCAATGAAAACTTCCCGTGGCAAAAGTGACGTCACGAAGGAAGAGGGTCCGGCCCGCGAGCCGGGCTGGCGCCAGCAGTCAGACACGACACGTCATAGAGGTCAGACGTGCGACGAGTGGTCCTGTCAGTTGGACAGTTGTTTCCCGCTCCCATGGATTTACGCGTCACCTGAAGTCCGCCAGTACTCTGAGAAGTCTTCCCTAGTTCATGTGTTGAACCAGAAGAGGGAATTGACGGTTATTTGAGCAACAAGTGCTCCAGTCAGGTGCTGTGCAAGAAGCAGTGAAGCCGTGCAGTGACGTATGTTGACGTCTGTGGCAATTCACCAGTTCGTGACAGCGTAGTGGCTGACAGAGCCACTGGGTAGCTGAGGAAGAGAGGACTATTTGGGGAAACCGGACGACTGTAGCTGAGACGTAGGCGACAGCCGTTGCTGGGAGAAGACGACGGCCAGGAGACCGCTCCAACCTTCGAGAAGTCAAGAAGGAGGACGGACCTGCAGTGAGGAGGCACGGAGACGACGCGCTAAACGGTGGGACGACGAGAGGCTCTGGTAGGACACGACGTGTAGTGTGGGGGCGTTCCCGACACGAGGACCAGGAGCTACATCTCGACTCTCATCGGAGGATAGGGTGAAGTAGGTGTTTCTAGTTCCCTCCCCATTCCCCTTTAGTTAGCTATGTTATTTGGCTATATTATCTAGCCTGAGGATTTTATATGTCGTGAGCAAGTCTCACCCATGTCACGGTAAAGCACCAGTGTGCTAGACAGTACTATCAAGAGTACTTGTAATATTCATGTTGATTATTGGTGTGTACAGGCACCAGGAACAAGTGATAAATTTACTGTGTTGTGTATATCTTTCTATAGAGTTTGATATGAACATATAGTGGTAAATTATATATAATATTATGCCAGTATTTGAAAGTCAGGCTGTGTGCCCAGAAATCATTTATTTTCCATGTATTGATATTTGATGTGTCTACATTTATATGCTATGTTCATGCAGTGATAAGTCGTTTGTGAGTACAGTGAATTATTGAGTTATCGCCCACGAGAGAAAGTACTGAAAACTCCAGTGTTAATATTTCATAATATATTGTTGGATGAATAACAGTGTAAGACCATTACTGTGAGTCATTATAGCATTGATTGTAGAAAAGACTGTTTGAGCCTGAGTACAGTGTAACCAAGTGATACGTGTATTGTAGCCAATATCGAGTGTGCGAGTTTCTAGTAACATTGGAGAATTTAAAGAAACAGCGCGTGCGAATCTAGAAAACAAGCAAAGCTTTCGTGCGGGAGCCAGGCAATCAGCTGTTCTTGACACTTGATGAGGAGGGGAGTGTTGCCACCCTAGTGATCGCATACTATCCGTGGGAACTTCCGGCCGCGTCAGGATCAGTTGACTTATTTGTTGTTGTTTGGCCTTTGTGACATCTTTCATACATTTTAAGTAAAGTACAAAACCATCTTTGTGTTTTTATCATTCCCTCCATTGATCTTGTGGCTATATTATACTGGTAAGCATGAGTGATAACAATAAGTACCTGCCTGATTCCTGATCTTTGAGTGTGACCTTGCCAAGGCTACCACTCATTCCACTAGTCCACTGATGGTGTTACTGGCCACCTAAAACACCAGTTGGCGACCTTGTGGTTAACCGTAGAGCCCGATTGTTGGGGAGGGCACACGACAGTCAAGTGCACGAGTCGTGTTCTCACTCTTTCTTAATTAGAGGCCGTTAAGATTGACTGGGAGACTCTCCTGGCGTGCAGTGGCGCCGTGAGGATCGAGTGAAGACCCGCAGGGCTACGGTGAGTGACCTTGAGCATAATTATTGCTCACCCCAGAGTAAGGGTAGAGAGGGAAACCCCAACATTGGCGACCTTGCCAGGATATCGATCGAAGTAAAGGTTGCAGTGGTACTTGGCAGTGGTGTTAGAGATCAGGTGCAGGTTAACACTCGTAGCACAAGATGGAGGATGATAAAGTAACCAGGTTTATTGACTCTAGAGATGAACAGGTGCTGGAAGAGTGCACCAAGGCACAGTTACAGGCTATAGCGAATCATTTTGGAATAAAGCTGAAATCTGCCAGAGTTGGTGAAAGAAGACTAGAGATAATGGCTCAGCTCAAGGCTCGAGACGAAGCTTTGGGGGAGGAACGGCCCCAAACACCTGCCAGTGAGGGCGAACACCTGAGTATTGGGGAAGCAGCAGGGGATCCAGCGGCAGCAGGCACAGCATAAAGCTGGAAATAATGAAGCTGCAGCAGAAGCACAGCAGCGCAGAGAAGAGCGAGAAGCGCAGCTGAGGAGAGAAGAGGCACAGCAGCGCAAGGAAGAGCGAGAAGCAGAAGCGCAGCTGAGGAGAGAAGAAGCACAACAGCGCAAAGAAGAGCAAGAGCGAGAAGCACAGATGAAGCGTGAGGAGCGAGAAGCACAGCTGCGCCGGGAAGAACAGGAGCGAGAAGCACAGACGAAGCGTGACGAGCGAGAAGCACAGCTGCGCCGGGAAGAACAGGAGCGAGAAGCATGAGGAACGAGAAGCACAGCTGCGCCGGGAAGAGCAAGAACGAGAAGCACAGCTACGCAGGGAAGAACGAGAGCAAGAAGTTAGGCTGAGACAAATGGAAATAGAAGCCAACCAGGAGGTGGAGCTGAAGCGAGCTGAACTGGGACTAGGTGCCCCTGCCCCGCCACAGGAAGACCGACGAGTGAGGGAACGAGACCTGCCGGTCTTTGTGCCTAGTGAAGCCGAAAGTTTCTTCGATCACTTTGAGAGAGTTGCTGCTATGAAGAGGTGGCCGAGGGCGGAGTGGGCGGAGTTGGTCCAAGGGAGGCTCATAGGTGAAGCTCGTGAAGCCTTCACTATGCTCGACTTCCAGAATGCACTAACTACGATGCGGTAAAACGAGCTGTGCTCCGTTCCTTTAAGCTCACACCAGAGTGTTACAGAAAGAGGTTTAGAGAATGTACCCGGTTGCCAGGAAAATCGTATGCGGAGACGGCGAGGGACATGGAAAGAAAGTTCCTTAAGTGGTTGGACTCTGAAGAAGCGGGGTCGGCCAAAGAGGTCAAGGAACTAATGGTCATGGAAAAGTTTATGTCCGTGCTCCCTCCTGAGATCAGGATGAGGGTAAAGGAGGCGGACATAAAGGACCTGAGGGCCGCAGCCGACCGGGACGACATGTTAGAAGAAGCCCTACGCCCACGCCGAGAGGGACAGAACCGACCACCCGCATACGTCGGAAACGATAGGAGTTATAGAAGGACGGATGGATGGAGGACAGGAGCGAGTTCTCCCAAGTCCCATCTCTCAAGTTGGAACACCCGAGGATCAAAAGGTGCTAGAGAACCGATAGAGGAGAGCCAAGCTGAAGCTCGGGAGTTGTTACGCAATGAAGGAAACAACAAGCGGGCGGGAAAGACACAGGGTGTGACGGTCTCTGGAGGCAGTGCTAAGGCGAGCGGTGGCGGATGGTCCTGCCGAGGGGCCGCTGCTACAACTGCGGAATACCCGGACACGTCGCGCGGGAATGCAGACGCTTTAAGCAGCGGGGACACGTTGCTTTAGTGATGTTCGAGGACCAGAGGGCCGAGGGAGTGCGGGACGAACCCATGCTGAATGGGGAGAAGAAAGTTCACCCGTTCATGTGTCAAGGAACCGTAAGGATGGGGGTCACAGACCCCATCCCCGTGAAGATGCTAAGAGACACCGGGGCTGACTTTACCCTGGTAAGTGAAACCCTGTTCCCCGAGGGTTACGAAAGTACCAGTGTGGGGGTGGCACGGGTGGCCACTGTGGGAGGCCCAGTGAGGATGCCCCTACACCAGGTAACTTTGGATTCCGATTATGGGTGCCAGACCCTAGTGGTGGGAGTCTGTACATCAATGCCCAAGATGGAGGCACAGGTCATCTTGGGGAATGACGCGTGTGGAGGATATGTCCTCCCGCATCTCGTGAAAGGCGAAGAGTGCATAGAACAGTACAAGGAGACAGGCGGAGAGTTGAACGCCTGTGGGGACGAGAAGGGAATCGCACCGGTGGCGATCCCAGTTTGTACTGTGACACCGAGACAACGCGAAGAACCAGAGGTTGTGGATCTGATGGGGCTGAGAGACGACTGACAGCCTGGGAACAGATCACCTCTGCGTAGGACCAGAGAACGAGTGGAGGGCGAGAGTAGCCCGAATGGTGAGTTGCAGGTGACACTCACCGGTTCTCAGGGGTAACGCACTGTCTGGAAGTTGCAGCAGGAGAGTTCCCCGAATTGGTTAGTAAGGCCGAAGGAGGACGTGTGGGTCCTGAGAAGGCTTACTTTCCATTTATCTATATTATATATGCCATGCTATTATGATGAAGGAACGATGGACACCAGGAGCGACCGTGGGAACGGTGAATAAATATGTCCAGAAGTTCAAAGAACGTCTCACTAGAGCGAAGAAACTGGCTAGGAAACTCCTGAAGAAGGCGCAACGTAAGATGTCGGAGTGGGCGACAGGAGAGCTGCGAAGAGGGATTTTCAGGCCGGATCACAAGTAATGGTTGTGCTGCCAGGTAAAGGTAGAGTGACCACGTCGCGGTTCAAGAGACCATACCGAGTGCTGCGACGGTTGGGTCCAGTGTCGTACGAGATTGGGAAGCCGGATGGACCCCGAAAGAAACAGGTGTGTCCGGGCCGCCTGAAACCTTTCTTCACTGTGGAAGGAAGAGCCGACAAGCAGGACGGAACGATGTCCCGAGAAACCCAGCGGCAGACGGGTCTGAGTGTACTGAGGGACCGAGAACTCCCGGAGGAGGAAAGTAAGTGGTCCAGGGCGGACGGCACCAGTCTCACCCGCACTGAGAGTCTGACAAGGATCAAGGTCAAGCACATCAAGGGGAAGGACGACGTAGTAGCGGACGCCCTATCCCGCATACACTAACGAGACATGACTCTTATTTTAAGGGGAGGGGTATGTGACGGAGTTCCCCCCCTTATAATTCTCCCACGCCTGCAGTAAGAGTCATGTCTACTTTTCCCAAGCGTTCTCTACGTTGCAGGCTACAATTTGATATATGGGAGAGAGTGAAGTGTTCTCGGAGAGCCGAGAAATTTGTGAAATAGTAATGTTTTGGCCTGTGGTTTAGGCCCTTTAGGGAGCCAAGATGGCGCTGGCCTCCCTGATCTCCCGCCAAAACCGTGTGATCAGTGGCACCGGATTGGTCACCGACAGCAATGTGGCACCGGGAGCCAATGAAAACTTCCCGTGGCAAAAGTGACGTCACGAAGGAAGG